>NC_133618.1:678903118-678940618 GCF_048593235.1 Sminthopsis crassicaudata
ATGAGACGCCCGGAGAAGTGCATGTGACTGTGGAAGAGCCAAGGTTCGGGGTTTCCTCTCCCTGAGGCTGCAGAACCAGAGTTCCAGTCCCGCCCTTTGGCAGGGCTTCGGGCCTTCCTCCGCAGAATGCAGAGGCCAGGCCTCCAGGCCTAGACCTAGGGCTCCTTCCCAATCTAGGCCTCTGGCTCTAATGGACTTGCCCTCTCTGAGCCTCTTTCCTGCTCTGGGAGTGAAGCAGAAGGCCTGAAGGAGATGCCTTTGGCAGCTCTAAGACTAAACGGGCCTTCTCCACCCCTGCTTCTTACATCCAAGGGCAGAAAAAGCTGGCCGGGCCTTCTCCACAGGGCTCTTCTCCCTGGCCTTCCACCGGCTCCTGCCTGCCAAGACTGGCCCGGCTGGGCACCTTCCGTGCCCACGACGAGTCTCCAGGAGGAAGGCAGAGCCGGAAGCAAAAGCCTGCTGGATGATGGGTAAAAACAAAAAAACACTCCAGCTCTTCTCAGGGAGAGGCCGGTTCTGTTGGAACTTCACCCTGAGGACCCCAAAGCCTGAAGTGAAATATGCCGCAGCTGAAAAGTCCTTCCAGGGCTCCCTAATTATCCTAACAGGGAATCTCTGATATCAGTGGCCACAATTAAAAAGGATTCTAATGATGCTTCCCCTGTTCACGCTGGGCTTTAAAAAGGTAATGTCGGGAAGGTTTTATTGTGTTAATAAAACTCCAAGGTGGTCAAGATGTGGAGCACACAGGAAGAGAGGGGAGAGCATCAGTCATCGCGTTATGACTTCATTTTTCATTTGTGTTTTCAACTTTGCCTTGAAAACCCGAGATTGCAGGGGAGAGAGCCAGAGACAAAATTCTATCAAAGGAAAGGGGAAATTATAAGCTTGACTTATCTTTAATGTTACACATCAAAATGAAATTTCTGTGATACGTGGCATGTGCATAAACAACACAGGCCGCTTTTGTCTTTGTGGAATTTAAATGAAAAGTCCCTCTAGATATTAATGTGTGGACTTCATTTGTTAGCCTGCTAAGTCAGGGACTTATAACAAAAGCTTTGTAAACAAAAGATTAAACTGAATCGAGCTTTAGAAAATGAAAGGAAAACACGACTCAAATAATCACAGATCAGAGGGGGACTGCTTAGATGGAAATCACTACAGGCTACTGGAGTGGAAAATGCTTAATTGAACTATTTCATTACGCAGGAAGTTTATGTCCCCCTTGCAGAATCCAAAATATTTGGATCAGAAAAGCCGTTCTTCTTCTCCAGAGAGAGGAAACGGGAATGTGGCACTGGCCCTTGCCTCCTCACCGGCGGGGGCACCCGTGAGGAGCCCTCCTCCGGGCCTGACCGAGGGGGCCCCGGACCCGCCATCGTCCGAAAAGTGGGCGTCCGGCCTCGGCCCCTCACGGTGGGGCCTGGTTATCTCAACGCCCCATGCCAGCCCCAAGAGGCCCCCGGGAGACAAACAAACACAAACAAACACAAGCAAACACTTCCAAAGAAGAGGAAGGCGGCCATGAGCCGCTCTCGTCGGTGGGACTAACCTTCGGTAACCTTTCAGGATCCCCTGGATGCCGCGGAATCACTTTCTGCAACCTCTGAAAGCCGTAGTCTATGGTTGGTTCGTTAAGGGCTGGAACACAAAATAGAAAGGGGCTCAAGTTAATGACGCCGATGTCCTCTGTTCCCTGTTATATCACAAACAGATCACGTGCCCCACACTCCCCAGCTGACTGTCCTAGGGTTGGAATCGTTCTCTCCCCTTCTCTCTGTCTGTCTGTCTTCCTCTCTCTGCCTTTGTGTTTCTCTGTTTCTGTCTGTGTCTGTCTGTCTGTGTCTATCTGTCTCCCTCTGTCTGTCTGTGTCCCTCTCTATCTCTGTCTCTGTCGGTCTGTCTGTCTCCTCTGTCTCTGTGTCTCTCTCTCTATCTCTCTCTGTCTCCTTCTCTGTCTCTGTGTCTCTCTCTATCTCTGTCTCCTTCTCTGTCTCTGTGTCTCTCTCTGTCTCTGTCTGTCTGTCTCTCTCTCTGTCTGTCTCCTTCTCTGTCTCTGTGTCTCTCTCTGTCTCTCTCTCTGTCTATCTGTCTCTTTCTCTGTCTCTCTCTGTCTCTGTGTCTCTCTCTGTCTCTGTCTCTCTGCTCCTGCACACAAAAGCAACAATTGCTTCTCTTTTCCCACCTAGGAGGGGAGGAGGCCGGCGGGTCGGCGGCCGGACTAGGAGGGAGAGTGACCGCGCGCGGCCGCCCCCCCTCGGTCTGGAGGCCGTACAGAGTGATCACCGGAGTCGGGATGTGATGCCGCATCCCGGGCCGTGCTCTGTACCGGCCGGGGATTTATGGGAAACTGGCAATTATGACATATGTCCAGCTATTGCTAGCTTCAGATTTATCCCTGTGGTCCTTTCTTGTCTCACATATTGCCTGCACACCGAGCAGGCAGGAGGAGTGCTTAATCTTCCAAAGCTTTAATAATCTGTGAATGGCTGACTACAAACTGATGTAGGGCGCTATCATTCCACAGCTGCAATCTACTAGCCTCATGAAATTGCAGGCCACAAATAGTAATTAATCTTTTTATCCCTCAAATTGTAATTTTGACTATGAACTGTGCTTGGCCATAAATCAGCGGCACCGGAGCTGTGTACAGTGCATGAATCATGAGGTGACTCAGTTAGCCTGCACACACTGTGTTTAACAAGCTTGATAAGGAGTCATAGAGCTTTATTACAGCTCTGCCCGACTCCAACAAAAACTGAGCCTCGAGGCCCAAGGCCTCGCGCGAAGATGAAAATACTTATATTAGAGTATATTAGTTCTGGATGTAGATAGCGTTTTTCGCAGAGTGCTCCGCGGTGCCCGGCGCCACATAAATCAATGGCTTTTCGGAGCCTAATAAGAGCTGCCCCATCTATTCATTACTCAGCCTGCAATTTAGGCCGTCGCTCATTAGTCAGCAGGTAATCTGATGATTAACAGGGCCCAAGTCAGCAAGTTTGCCGGGCCCCGGGGTCCCGCCGCCGTCCCCCGGGAGGGCGCTGCTGATTCACGGAAGGCCCTCCCGGCGCACGCGTGCCCCCTGCCCGCGTGCCCGCCAGCCTCCGGACCGCGCTCGGCGCCACGCCGGAGAGTCACAGCCTCCAATGCGATTTGACATTCCATCATGCATCTTGGAGACAAAGGTCCACACAGGAATGTGAAGTAAGACATTTTCTTGTTAATAAAGCATTGATCCGCCGTATTGATTTTACATGACACGGCTTTTGCTGGGATTTGGCCCTCTCTCTTTTTTCTTTGCAAACAGTGGAGCTCTTCGGGACGCCTCGGCGTGGGTGACATGGCAAAATTCCTAACGCTGTGTGATGTAAATTCTATATGTGTAAAACCACTTCATAATCAGACCATTAATCATGAGAAGCTGTCAGCATTGACTTGGGGGACAATTTGTCATGTCTTTGCCTGGGCCCATACAAGGGTGTCAAGCCAGAGCCCAGTGCGTTGGGGACAGATGAGCCTCTGCCAGGGCTGCGCCAAATGACTTACTTCGAAGGGATTAAATAAAGTATTACATTTCTTGATTAGGGAACAGAGAAGGTGGCGTACTGTGCATTTGTAACTTGTCAAGATTTCTCCTCTTCCCCAGCTAATCACCGGGACCGCTTGACTTAATGAATCTGGTCTGATGAGAGGTGATCAGAAAAGATAGATGGCCCAGCGCTATTGATTTCATGCAAATCCAGCTGACAGGTGATTGGAACCCTAATGCAAGCTTTCGGAGGCTTTATGACTTGTAATAACCAGACCCTCTGGCTCTCAGAAAGATGTTCTCCGGCGAGGTTCTCCCTGGGTCAGCCCGGGTCTTGTCAGGCGTCCCCCTGGCCTCAGCGTCACACCCAGACGCTAAGGAGATCCGGGCGCCGGTGCCGGGAATCGGACTCCGGGTGTGGGGGCACTTCCCGCTGCCCCCAAAGATGCCAGAGACGGAGGGGCCTCCGGCCTGGGCCCCGGCCCCACCGAGGCTCCAGACATCAGCAGGCCGACTGCCAGATTTGCATGGAGGAATTAGGAAAAATGGCCTCTCTCTTTAAATTACAGCAGAAGTCATATATATCCCAAAGACTTGGAGGTTTGGGATAATTGGGGGCCGGGTTATTCAATTTGCCTCCGTGCCTCAAAGAGCAGCTGGTGATATGCAGAGCAGCTTGACTAATAACAGACCAAATCCACCTTGACTCAGGGCACCCCCGGCCCGCCCGCCCGCTCCCCATCATGCCCGGCCCCGCCGGATCCGTCACCCCGCAGCCGGACCGGAGGAGGAGCCGGAGCGACTTCCCGGGCAGAGTCTGGGCCGGAGGAGAAAGCGGCAGGCCCTGCCCCGCACACATGTAATAAATCCTCCGTGTGTCGACTTTACAAGCTGAGAGTCCAGCCGAGCTGGGGCGAGAAACGGGCACGTCCCAGTCACCGGGCGGCGAGCCCCGAGCCAGGCCAATCAATACCACTTTCCTGTTTTAGAACTGGGTAATTATGAGGTGGAGAGATTGCCTGACCTTTCACCTGCGCTGCATTACTTTGCTGATATTAAGATAAATTGCCTGATTTTGGGTAAACATATGCTGCAATTCAAACTGTCAGCCATGGTTTGCTCAAGGATAATTTGTATTGATCTCCCAGCTTCTTCCCAATTTTGCTTACTGACCTCGTGGATAATTAGAGAAGGAGCCTTGGGTAAGCGAAAGTCAGGGCCAGAAAAGAAATATGAAAAAGAAGATGAGGAGGAAGAAGGCAGAGGAGGAGGAGGAGGACGAAGAGAAGAAGGCGGCAGAGGAAGAAGAAGAGAAGAAGAAAGAAAGGAGAAGCTAAATCAAATTGGGATTATCTTCCTCTCTGGGGCCCTCTTCCCCCAGGCGTGGCCATCTGTGGGCATCCCAGGCACCCCAAATTAATGGGTGGACGGCCATCCGCCATCCACGTGGAGCTGTGATTTAGCAGCCCGTGTCATCTCAAAAGCATACGGATCTGGATGGAATTAATTGAAACTCTGCCTTAAAGACAATAACAGCCAACGGCAGGCCCCCTTTGGGGGCGACGGACGCCCTTTGGGCTCCTTTTGGGCTTCCTCGACCTCTTGACGGGGAAAGTCTACGCTTCCTAATAAATCCCCTCCATGTAATTAGTGCCACTCATTTGTCCTGAATTCAAATTGAGCTCCGATGAGGCCGCCGAGTGTAAAAGAGATGAATGTAGGAGCAAAATTATATCATTGCAGATATGTCAGATTACAGGGCTGTTGTATCAGAAGTCATAAAACAAGTCTCCCTTGTGAAATATCTCTTTATTAACCATGCCATAAGATATTAACATTCCTCATTTAGTGGAGGGCCTTTTATCTGTTTCAAATACATTATTCGTCCTTTTAGAGATAAACTGTATTAATATCCATTTGAGTCGGCGACCGCGGCCTAATGCATAGTAATTTTTGTTGGAGAGCCTTTATTTCAGAATAAGAAAATTACACAGCAATAAAACCTGAATGAATAAGAAGCTTGGTTAGCAGGGAATCGCCTTCCATGCCAAATGAGCCAGGCAATCAGACAACCTCTGAAAGGACCAGATATCCGGTTATCACATGCAGGCCCTCCGCCAGAGTGGATCCTCCAAATAGGGTCTGACATGACCGAAGATCCTCCATACTTCTGCCACGCAGAAAGCGCCTCCAGCTCAAGGAGGATACATATTTAAATATCTCTGAGTGCACTGGAGTTAATCTTGTTACTTTACAAGCATTAAAGTCATAACAGAAGAAACATCCTAAATATTTAAGTCATTCCAGTGGACTGGGGGATTAATCATACCACAATTGATAAAAATTTAACGGTCTGTGATGTCAGTTCAAGTTGGGATGGCTAAAGCTAATGTGGCAACAGAAAGGGGCGTCAGCTGTGACCAGAAAGGCCGCTCTCTGCCCGCCACCATCAGGGACCCGCCAATGGGCAGCGCTGGGCAGGATTTTCTTTTCTTGTGACATGCCCGGTTTGGGTTTGCGTTCTGATGACCTAACCTCCTTTGTCAGCTGGGACTGCCTTAAGGTCTGTATTAATAACGAACAGCCAAAAAACGGACGCGATCATTTTATTAGACCTGCATGCCGATCCCTCTGAAGCACAAACCTAATTAAATTAAGGAAAAGTGCTTGTGGGGGGCTGGGGGAGGGAGGCTGAAATCTGGAAAATGGGCCCATGGCCTTCAGTAGGGTGATTTTCTAGTGGGCAGAAAACTGCCCCCAAAGCAGGGAGGGCACCAAACTTTGTTCCCGCTAAGTTGTTTTTCTAGGCTGGAATATAAGCTCCTTGAAGGTGTCTTTGTACTGCCTGGCCCGGCACAAAATAGGTGCCTGATAAATGCTTCCTGACTAATTTGTTGGTAGGGAAGGCTGAATGCCTAAACTGGGGTCTGATGCATCTTCTGGAGAGATCCTGATGTCAGAACGAGAGACAGAATTTGGGCTTGTGCTCCTGGGGGAAGGGTCGAAGGACTTTTCCTGTTCAGGACATTCTACTTTTCCTCCTCCTCTTCCTCTTCTTCCTCCTCTATATTTCCCTTGTTTTCCATCTTCCCTTCTTCCTTCTCTTCCTTTTCTTCTCCTCTTCTTCATACTCCTCCTCCTCCTTCCTCATCTTCCCCTTCTCTCCTTGTCTCTTTTCCTGTCTTCTTCCTCCTCCTCATTTTCCCCTCCTATTTTTCCTCCTCTTCATCCCTCACCTCCTTCTTCTTCCCTTGTCCTCTCTCTTCTCTTCCTCATTCCTTCTCTTCTTCCTCCTTCTCTTCTTTTCCCTCTTCCTTTTCTCCTCCTCCTGTTCTTCCTCCTCCTTCTCCCTCACTTTCCCTTCTTCCCTTGTCCCTTCCTCTCTCTTTTTCACTCCTTCTCTTTTTCCTTCTTCTCTTCTTCCCCCTCCTCACTTTCCCCTCCTTCTCTCTCATCTTTCCCTTCTCTCCTTGTTCCCTCTCCTCTCTTCTTTCTCCTCTTTATTTTTTCTTCCTCCTCCTCCTTCTCCTTCCCCTTCTCCCCTTCTCCCCTTGTCCTTTTTCTCTTTTCATCCTCCTTTTTATTTCCTCTTTTCCCTTTTCCTGATTTTTCCCTTTTCCTCTTCTTCCTCATTTCCCCCTCCTCTTCTTTCTCCTCCTCTTTTTCCTCCTTCTTTTCCTTCTCCTCCCTCCTTCTCTTCTCCTATTGTCCCATCTCCTTTCTTCTTCCTCCTTCTCTTCTTCTCCGTCTCCTGTCTTCCTTCTCCTCCTTCCTCACCTCACCTTTTCCCCTCTCCTCTCTTCTTTCTCCTCTTTATTTTCTCTCTTCTTCCTGCTCCTGATTTCACCCTCCTCTTCTTTTTCCTCCTCATTTCCCCCTCTTCTTCTCCTTCTCCCTCTCCTGCCCCTTCTCCCTTTGCCCCCTCTCCTGTCTTTTTCCTCCTCTTCATTTTCCTCTCTTCCTCTTCCTCCTCCTTCTCTTCCTCCTCCTGCTCCCTTCCGCCTTCTCCTCTGCCTCCTCCTCCTCCCCCATCTCCCTGACCTTGTGGTCCTGAGCAGCTCATTTTTCAGGCAGGAGGAGGGTGGGATGCAGAGGGAGAGGAGGGGAGAGGTCAAGTGCCCCCCCAGGTGTGGAGGCTTGGGCAGGATGGCCCCGGGAGCCTATTTCCAAGGCAGGGCGGGCCATCTCTCAGTAGGCCGAGCTGGCCGGGCCATCCATCTGAGCTGCCCTTAAGTACTTATCCAGTAATTGTGTTTCAATGGACAGTCTTACTGGGGGAAATTGTGTCATTAGGCATGTACAGGGAAGCACCTCCTGCCGGAAACGAGCTTCTGGGCGGCCCTGTGGACAGGCGGCCCATTGTGGGAGCGGGCGGGCGGGAGGCCGGGTGCCCAGAAGCCGGGGGAGCCCAGGTTTGGCAGAAGCTTCCCTCCTGCCTCCCCAAACCTGCCTGCAATAATAAAAACAGGAAGCCATTCATTTGCTCCCTTCCAGCTGCTGGCTCCAGCTATTAAGCGAGTTCCCGTTTCATTTCAATAATGATCATCTTCCTGTGACTTCCTCGTCCTGCGTTTGGCATGAGGCAGCGCGGCTCCGGCTCCGACCAGACCCTCCTAATGAGGCCCTTTTTCACATTAGCTGCCTAACTACATCATCAGAACATCTGCAGGAGAGGGCCTCCACGCAGGCCGGGGAGGGGGAGGCCAACCGGGGAGGGGGGAGGCCGACCGGGGAGGGGGAGGCCGACTGGGCCCACCTCCCGCTCCCACCCTGGGCAGCCCTGCCCGAGCCCAGGCCTGAATGAGCGAGCTCAGGTTGTAATGTGTAAAAATTAAATAAAGCATAATCTGATTGCTCAATACAGAGACATTCCTCTAGAGGGTGTTCCTGATTTCAGTGACAAACTGCTATTTGCTGACAAGTAGTTTACACATTAACCAGCTGAATCCGAGGGGGGAAAATGCCAATACCAATTAGATCACCTTGAGGTTATTAAATGTCCCACTGATAAGTAAGTAGGTGAACTTGACCAGGTGATAAAGACTGCTGTGAGCCAACGAGTGTGCCCCGTCTCTCCCGCCCCCGGCGGCCGCCACGGCTGCCGCTCCGCGGGCCTTCGCCTTCACGGCTCGCCCACTGAGGAGCGGCCCGGACACGAAAGGGCCGTCATGGCCGACCGGGCGCGGTCCCCCCCACTCCCCCCCTCCCCCGCCGGAAGGCTCCGGCCCGAGCCTGAGCCGGAGTCGAGGACGCCCGCCTTCCCTCCCTTTTTTAGGCTTCAAAATGATGCTAAGTTCCCCACTTTATCATCAACTGTCTCTAGCAAGTGCATTTCATCTATAAGAAATTCAGATGCTCGGGAAATTAAAATTTCAAAGATCTGCTGCAAAAAAAAATCAATGGGGAGAGATCAATGCTCATAGAAATTTCATGAACTTTGAACTGATATGGGCATGATGATGAGAAGCGGGTGGAATTTCAGGTAGCTGATTGTTCCCGGCCCAGATGAAAAGCAGCCGCCGAGCCAGAGGAGGGATGGCTTCTAGATGGGTTTTCGCTTTAATATTTTGTCAGACAAAAAATTAATTTTTAGTCCATTCCGCAACACACCAAAATAGAAGGGAAAAAGCCCGCCTTGCCGATAGGCCTTGTAACATGCTACTCCTTAAGACCACCTAATGGTTTGCACATTAACGCAGCAGTGAGATGAGACTGGTTCCCTTTGCAGCCGATTGCAGGTGCAAATTAATATTGTAAAATGAAGATCAATACATGGACAGGGCAAAATCAATAGCGGCTAAATTATTGCTGCATTTTCCTCCTCATTCAAGATGAGTTGTGTTTTCCTCTCCCAGTCAATACTTTGCAGCTTTTCTCATTAATTTCTCAATAAATTTGGCAATGAATTTCAATCACAGAACTCGGCAGGCTGAGCCAAGCACCGTGGAGTGCCTAGGAAACACAAAGACTGAGTCGCCTCATTCATCAGGAGGGGCTCGAGCCGGTGGGAGGGCGGCCCACCGCTCTCCCCAGCCTGACTGGGACCACCGGAAGTCCGGCCCCCCACCCACACACACGCTCCCCGTTCTTCCACCTGCTCGGACAATGGTCTCTCCAACCACCGCGCCTCTCTCAGGGCTCCATTTTGGTCTTGGGTTCATGGGTAGGCCATTTAAAAAGCACGTCAGATCGCTTAATGCTTTCGTCCAATCGGACGCCGGCGGGTTCACGCGCAGGCCACTGACTACCCTCACCCAAGCAGATCTCCGGGAGTCGCTTTTCTTAAAGTCCTCCGACCGAGGATGGGAAAACATCCACTGTTGACTTCTAATTGGAAATCAAGAAACACCTCATTCACATCTGGGATATTGTTCCCAGACATTCCTCCAGCCCGCCTAACTGGGTCTAGTGCATGGGGATTGTCTTCCCATTCAGGAGTGCCTGGCAGGAAATAATGGTATTGTGATGTGACACCGAACACAGAAAAGGGGACAGCTCATCTTCCTTGTTACAAAAATAATACCCTCACTGACAACGATTGGATGGCATTCAAACAATTCTGTTTACATCCCTCAAAGAATACATTGGTTTCTGGCTTTTATGGGCTCATGGAGACTACAATCTACCCAGCCCAGCCCTGCAGTCATGGAAAACTAAGAAAAATGGTAGCCCAGATAGAGCCTCTCGCTCCAGGGATGGGAAGCCTTTGGGTCTGGAGGATCTCCAAGAAAGGGTCCCGACATCTCACCACTGGCCCGTTCTCTCAAGGTGGGCCATGTCGTCCTCCCGAGGAAACGGCAGCAGGCCCCCGTAACGTCTTCTCACGCACGCTCTTTTTAAACAAGTTCACTCTTAGGCAAGAGGCTAGAAGAACTTGCCATGAACAAAGTGAGAAGAAACCAATTTATGCTCGCCCACTTGCTTCCAGCTGTCTCTATTGTTTACCATTTTCCTTGTGCAGGGATAAAACCCAAAGTTTCTCTCCCAAGTTAATCTCCTTCTTGGTCCTCTGGGAGAAGCATGTTAAAATCAGCCAAGAAAGACTAGATTTGATGGAGTGTGATCTTGGGAAATTGATTTGCACACATCAAACAGGGAAAAAAAGATTCTACACTGAAGAAAATTTAGGAACAAATTCTATAAAGTCCCAACCAGCTACCAGTTTCCCATCTTCATTTGTAGCTCTAGAGGCAGAGGCCCAGGGGCCATACCCATCTCTTCCATGCAAGACTTTGGGCAAATCATAGTTCCCTCCCCCACAAAATGAGAAGCTAGATGTCCTTATCTCTAATCAAGGATCCTGTGACTTCTGGGTGGGCACATTCCCTCCATGGATACACATCCTCAATTCTTACACCCAACAGTCTGGAGTCAATGAAAGAATAATGTGAATCGATGACTCGATAAGAAGGTATTAAGCCCCACTGTGTTCTCAGAGTCACTTAGTAGGTATGTTTTAGAAGCAGAACTAGAATGCAGTGCCTCCAAAGCACTCCAGTGATATCCACTGAGATGGGCTTCAAATTTTTATGTCATATTTCAAAACTTTCCAAAAATCAGTGGAACGGAAGCCGATGAGGCTGGGAATGCAGCGTGCCTGAGTCTGACAGACACAGTTTCCCCTGCAGGATCATCCACCCAACTTCTCTTTCACAATCTATGTGGGTAGTTTTTCAGTTAAAAATTCTCAGTTCAGAATGCCTCAATTAAATCTAAGTAACGGTCCCCCCACTAGTGTTCTGATCTAATTTATTGGCAAAGATAATTCTAAAAGAGACAAACAGTGAAGCCTTTTAGAGTATGGGTCAAGTGTAGACATAGCCTCAAATTACTACCAACGAATGTCTCGCTGAAAACTTTCCAGAGCCTTTAAGAGGAGTGGCCAGGCCCTTATGTGTGCTGCAGACCGGCCTTCTCTCCTTGAGGGGAAGGATTTTTGTGTTTGTCCTTGAATCACAGAGTCTGGCACACAGTAGGTGCTTAATAAAAGCTTGTAGATTGAGTGCTTTTCCCATTGAATTAGAGCAAGATTAGGAGAATTGGATGGAAATTGTGTAGAGGAAGGCCAAAACAGAAAATTTTGGTTCACTCCTTGGTTCAAGGGCTCTCAAGAGTGTGAGCAGGAAAGGCTCTCATAAGAGTGTCCAATCCAAAGACTTCCTTCTTATAGATGAAGAGACTGAGGGGCAGAGAGGAAAACCCAGCAGCCTGAGCTGAGTTGGAATGCCCAGAATCCCTAGGTTGGAAGTGAGTTCCAAGGGTGTGAGCAGCCACATCATTCGCCCCATGCTGGCGTCCTAAGAACCCTCCTTGCAAGATGTCAAACAAGCGGCCATGTGGGCTTGAACCCTCCTTCGCGGCATTCCTCTCTCAAAAATGAGCTAAGCACAAGACTGGGAATGAGCTGGCGATCTGTGGCGGGGGTTCCACAAACCCATCCAGCTGGCATTTAGGGACCCTGAGGTTCTCTCTGTTTCTAGTGGAGGGCAGAAAAAGTAGCCAGGAAGAGACATCACAGAAAAGGAAGGGCTTCTGCACGGGCGGCCACTTGAAGGAGAACAACAATGGAACAGGATTGAGGAGGCAATGAAGACTTTGGGAAGGAGAGGGAAAACATCCATCTTGGCATTTTTCCTTAAGAGAACGCCATTGGAAAATTATTTACAAAATCCTCTCAAAGATTCCTTGGATTTGCAATGGTCGATTGTCTCAATGGGAGTTGCTGCATTTAAAATTTACCACATTCTCTGATGAGCGCTCTATTCTACAATGAATGTGCAATAACTCCCCATCCTGAAGCCCCTGGTGAAATGAAGTTCTTCCGTGTGCTCATTAACAGCATTTTAAAACCTTTATATTTAAATGCAGAAAACAGCCCACATCACAGCCTAATAGCCTTCAGTTTTTTAAAAGATATTTCAGAAAAAAACAAATATTTCACAGAAATCAAATTCCTACCTATTACTATTCTGCATCCTCCAAGACTTAAATAATACGATTTATTTTGTCTGGGTTTTTTCTTGAATGTTTTTCCCCTTGGGCTACAAATTTTAGGTACCAATTTGCAGCCTGGAGCATGTTTCTGTAGACAAGCTAACCCCATCCCTCCCCAACACACACACACACACACACACACATCAAATGATGACTTAAAATGAAAACACAAAGCCATCTCAACCTAAATCACTGCCATCCCACCAACCAAGGGCAGCACCACTGAGCCAGCTCCCAAGGTCTTCTCCACCTGAGGCTGCTTGCCCTGTCTTACAGATCCTGGGACAATATGGGGGGAGGCTGTTGCCTGCAATTATGGCGATCAGCAAGACTATGAAAGACCATCAGTTGTGACCTTGGGAGCTGCTAGTTTCCAGGACTGTGAGTCTGGCTCCCTGGCCACTCCTGAAGAAGCAGTGGACGACCACATATATTAGCTGAAGCTTTCTCATTAATGGCTCGGCTTCTCTCTTTGGGTTTGTTCTATTGGATCCTTGCCCAAAGTAGGAGAACTTAGCAATTTCTCTGAGAACATTCACTGGATCTTCTGATCAGAGATTTAGGACTGGGATTATTGGGATAAGGAGCTGAGGCTCTGGGAAGTTAGTTAGGCCTGCCCCAAATCACATGCTAGGAAAAGGCCCAAGCCAGAATTTGAACCCATACCCTTTCTTTTGTTTTATTCTCCTTTCCTAAAAGCCCTCCAGTCCATATCACAGAGACATGGCCTTAGAAGATGAAGGCATTTTAGAAATTAGGTCATCTAGGGGTTCTTAACCTGAAATCCAAGAACTTGGATGGAGAAAAAAACCTGCTATCTTTATTTCAATAACATACAGTTCTTTTGTAGTTTAATGGGCTTTATGAATTCTATTTTATGCCTTTAGTTATTTTTTTCTGAGCAGGGATCCAGAGGCTTCATCTAGAGCCAAAGGGCTCGGGAATATCCAAGAAAAGTGAAGAGCTCTCACTCTAACCCGGTCCTTTTATTTTACAAAATATGAAGTGAAACCCAAATTCACGAGGATAGTAGAAAAAAAAAAAGAATAGGGATCTTGGGATTCCCAACCCAGTGGAATGAGCACGAGGAAGGCACGGGAGAACTTGAAACAACCAGAAATTGAGCAGAAAAGCCTCTCCTTTGAGCCTTCCAAAGACAACAAGTTTCTGATCTTTTAATCACCGAGCTTGGGCCATAAAAAACAGAGGGGCAGATCCCAGGAATGCTCCTTCTTCCTGCCCTCTCCTCTCCTGCTCTTCCTTTTCCTCCCCGCTTGTGCCTTTCTCTGTGTCTCTGTCTCTCTTCCTCACACCCATTTAATAGAAAGCTAGACCTGTTTCTGAGTTTAAAAATTTCAGCAATTATTAAGTGAAATCCGGATGACCCCTTTGTCCTTTTGGGAAGACAAATGGCCGCCTCGTCGCCACTCCATTTTGTCGGGTTCGGTGCGGCCCAGTCGATAGCTTCACCTTGACATGAAAACTTTGTGATTTATCAGGCTGGCTGTTCTGCCAGTGTCACCAGAGCCGGCGGCGGGCGGCCAATCGGGAGGCGGGGAGCGGACTTTGGTCCCGGCCACCAGGAAAAAAAAGCAAGCCCACTGTGATGATAGACAAATGTGTCTTGTTAGCAACAGCCAAAAAGCGCTTGACTTGTACTAATAACAAAAAGGCCGTGCTGGTCACCATGGGTCTAAAGACGAAGCACCCTGTCACCAGCTTGGTTGGGAAATTAGCAAATAATGTCCCTTTTCCTTGATAAATGGGTGACAGTTCTCGCTCACCAATCATTTTTTAACATTTTGATGCATGTCTATGATCCCGCCGGAGGAACAGAAAAGTTTACTGGCCCTCAATTTTCAGATGATGTATGGCACACTCTAAATGTGCGATTTCGGTATGAGGTATAGTTCATTTTAAGCAATTCTAGTAAATGGGTGTCACTGATTAGGACAAATCGTCTACTTGGGCAACAGCACAAATGGTATGTCTCATTCCAAGGGCCTCCTCCGAGACGGGAAAGAAAGGGGACGCTTCCCCGGAGCCACCCCCGAGCCAAACCCGGGGGGCCGCCCCCCGGAACGGAGGCCCCGGCCCTGCCCCAGCCCTAACGAAGCCAATCGGGATGATTAATTAATTGGTCCTTTTCACGCTCACTGCTGCCTTGTAGTGGGGTGGATATGGAAGGACAGGAAGGGACAGGAAGGGAAAGATCTTCCCTTCCTTTGTGGCTCTGGGAGGCTCAGGAGGGTGGCTGTGGCCCGGAGAAGGGGGGCTGGGGGAGGTGAGAAAGCACACCTGAGTCATCCGGGCATGAGGGGGACGTTCTAGGATCTCAAGCGACATCCCAGCGATGACTAAGTCACGGGGCCAAGGGGGTGTTCCATCGGGATCCCACCATCAGAGGCCATATGGCCCAACACATCCTCGTACAGATGAGGAAACCGAGCCCGGGAAGGCAAGGTGAGGAACAGCCGAGCTGGGATGAGGATTGTGTTTTGCCCAAATGGCTGGCCCTTCTTGAAGACCTGAAGTTGTGGGTCTGGCAAAGGGGCCAAGCGTGGGCCGAGTGGCCCAATAAAGAATCCGCAAGGCTTCTGTCTCCCTAGAAAGGCCAGTGGACCTGGATCCCAATAGGTCTGCCCCAGCCCAGGGGAAAGGGTCCCAAGCTACGTTGCTGCGGGACGGCGGCGGCTCCCTGGCTAATGGCGGGGGCCCAGCCCCAAAGCACAGACTTAACCACTCAAGGCTAAAAACACACTTTTTTAGCCTCCCCCGAGATAGGGAAAACAGATCACTGAAATAATGGGAGGATCTCCCCAGAAGGAAGGCTGAAGGAGCCCTGGTTTAGCATAGTAAAAATAGTATGATTTGTGGGAGGCAATTAAGAATCATTTGCTCTGTGGATACAAGTCATTTGTTTAAAGAGCACTGACCTAGGAGACAGCCAGTTTGTGTTGGCTGTGATGGAGAGGAGGAGCTATTGACTAAGCAGGGCCCAGCCCCGTGATGGAAGCCACTTGGATGGCTCACCAAAGGCCTTTCAGAGGCACAGGGCTAGAAGAAGTGGGTTAGAGGGGGAAACTTGCCCACGTCAGCAGTCAGATGCCAGCTAAGCTGGGAAACTGGGCAGGCTGGGGAAGGGCGAAGGCGCTCTCTCCCCCTGGACAGCCCTCGTATCAAAAGACCACCTGACTCCTCTCCTCTGCATAAATGCCCATCAGAAAGAACTCAGACCCAGTGATTCCTGGGAGAGCTTGCCCTAGAATCCAACTCTTTGTCCAGAAAACGAGCATCTCTGGGCCCGTCCCAGCTGATCTGGGCATGGCTCCCTGCCTGCAGCTTTCAAGCTTTTCCCCGGCCTCTCTAGACATGTTCACTATCGACTGCTAATAGCTCGTCGGGCAGTGGCAAATGACATGGCAACTCCGAGTAATCTGTGATCATTTCTTTAACTGAGCAAAAGAAGTCTCTTACTGCCAGTGGGCAACCAGACATTGAGAGTGAGCTTCGAACAGGCCGGGGTTTGGGCTTGCAGTGCAGCCCCCTGGTCCTTCGGCGCTGGACTTTTGGCTCTAGCCACAATGGCCCCTCCACGGCCAGAGCGGCACCAAGGCCCCTCGGCAAACTGGAAAGCAGGGCTTCCCGAGAAGTTTGAGCCCCCACATGATTCCAATTAGAAGCATCCAAAATCTGATTTGTCTTAATCAAATCACACTAGAGTGCTTAGATAGTCTAATGAAAAATAATCTCTTGCATCACATCCAACAACTTGGGATCTCTCCCCGGTGCAATGGTGGATCCAGAGGCACTTCTAGGTGGGATGCTCAGGGATCATGGCCATTCCCCTAAAAAAGGACCAGATGCATTTTTAGGCCCCAGCCTGAAGCCAGCCTTGAAGGCCCTCACTACATTCACTTCTCGAGGCCCCGATATCCATTAACGTAACCTTGGGGCCCACCAGCTTCTTTCACATTTTAGGCAACTTACGATTAACTGGCAATTACAGACAGCCCGACTGCTAATTCTGCTTCTGAGTGGGGCTCTCGCTCTAATTTCTGACCTTGGACAACAGGGGTGAGGTGCGCTGGGAATACCGGGGCTGGTGCGAAGAGCCGGACATGTGGTTTGTGACTCATTCCTTTAATTCGCCATGCTAATCAACCCGCCGCCGCCTCCCCAGGTAATGGAAGGGTTTAGAAGCAGCGGGCAGAGAGGCCGATGGCGGGAGAGCCTCCCCTCGTGCGGGGGCACTGCCCGGCCGGCCTCCAGTTTGACGAATGGGGTCTGTTTCGGGGGAAATCTGGAACTTTTCACATTCCTGTAAACAGAGCCTTTCTGGGCCACGTTCCAGCCCTACCTGGGCCGGAGTCGCCGGCCGGGGGGGCTTCGTTAGCCCCGTGGCCCTCGGGCCGCCCCGGGCTGGAAGGTTAACCGTGAGCGGTCCCAGCATGGGAGGCTGATGGGAACCAGATGCCCTGGGGACCGCTCCCCTCGCCCCCGGAGACCACATCCTTTCCACATTGTGAAATACGGTGCGAGGAGCTCAGTTTTCAGTGGCGAGCGCAATTTCCAATGATTATCTCATTGTCCCCATCAATTTCAGAGCAATGCAAATCAGACAGAAGTTTCCAGGTCAGACAGGTTGTGACCCCTCCTTCCCTTTCCTCTCTCCTTGTGCACAGCCTCCCAGAGGATCCCTTCCACGCTGTGTTTGAAATGGATATTCCCCTTCCACTGCTGCGCTCGGGAAGGGGGAGGGGAAGGCAATAAATGAGCCATTTGCCCCCCCACGGCTGGGCTTGAAAGAGCCCACAGATATCTGCCTTTTCCAGTGCCTGGGCTCTGAGCAGAGGGTCTGGTGGGAAAAGAGCGATCTCTGCCCACAGCACTTCTTCCCTGGCCACAGATGCCCGTCCCTACTGTCCGACCAGCGAGTAAAAGCCACACAGTGCTCAAAACTAAGCATCGCCCTGGGGGGGGGGGGGGGGCCTGAGTTCCAATCCTGCTTCTGACCCAAAGGAGCCCTGGCTCTCGGACCACTTTCCTGCTCTCGGGTTACATGGAGGCGGTGGGCCACATTGTCCCTCAGATCCCTGTTAGCTGAAACCTATGAGCTGATCACAGTGCGATCCCAAAAGAGGTCTAGGCTAAAAGTCTGCAGCTGAGAAAAAACCCGGACTAGAATTCATTAAAGAAGACATTCAGATACAGGAGGGAGGACGGAGGCCTCACGGCCCTGGGAACGCCCTATGTCTGTCGGTCAGTCCTCCCGCAGCAACCAAGTGCTCCGAGCACCCGGCTCTGTTCTCCAGAGGGATGAGTGGGGGCGGGGGTGAGTGTGACCCTTGAAGCGCCATCATCCTGGGATCCTATAAATTCCAGGTGCGGGGCTGCTGCCTAGGGACCGTTCGCCTAGGTCAGGCAAACCAAGGAGACCCAGAGGGAGGATCAAGCTGCATTTGTCCCTTTTCAGCCTCCTAGGAAGGAAGACGTGCTAACTGGCCCCTCTTGGTGACTGGCTTTTTGGGGTTGGGGTTTATTCTTTGACTGAGGGTAAGTTTATTTTCATTATTCTACATTTCAATTGGGCAATCTTCTGGACCAAAAAAAATCAACAAACTAGTGACTTTCGGAGTCATTGGGAGGCAGTATAAAGCAGAGGGAAACCTGGGAAGTTCAGAGAAGCAGGTCCAAGGGATGTGCCCAGAACATCTGCATTGGGCACCTGCGTGCAGTGAGCCGAAGACTCAGCTTCGCCCCGGGCCTCTGACCAGGGCAGGCTTGCACCAGACGGAAGGGGGCCTGGGCTCCGGCAGCCACAAGTTCCTTGGGTTGGGAGTTGGGTTTTTACTACCAAGATTAAGGTCCCATTTTAGGCATGTGATTTATAGCATTTTCGCTCTCAAACTTTCACTTAAAATGAAGATATTTTTTACTTCTAAAAAACAGCTCCAGAACCTGTTTGGACCGGACTTTCAGCAGCCAGCTGGAATTGGGTCATGAAGCCCAGAAAACAACTTTTTGGACCTTTCCCTCCAAGAAAAAGGCATGCAAACAACTGTTTGGACATGTATACATGCATTGTATATAATTTATCCTTTAACATATGTAACATGTATGGGTCAATCTGCCATGGGGGGGAGGGGAAAAATTGGAACAAAAGGTTTGGCAATCGTCAATCCTGAAAAATTATCCATGCATAGAGCTGGTAAAAATAAAGCTATAATTTAAAAAAAGAAAAGAAAAAGGCCAAATGATGTCAAACATAAGTACAGGGCCTTATTTTCCTTCTCTGAACTCCCAGGATGGCCAAAGAGCTGGTGAAAATGTTTATTTAAATGGTGAGTTCCCCAAAATCATTTTGATATAAAAGTCTATTCTCCAAGAAGACATTATTGGGCAAAGGGAGGTCCCTCCCTGTCTGTCATATAGTCGTTGGTGTTTAATCATCTCAGTCACATCCAACTCTTCACGACCCTATTTGAGATTTTCTTGGCAAATACTAGAATGATTTGCCATTTCCTTTTCCAGCTCATCTTACAAATGAAGAAACCGAGGCAGACAAAATTAAGTGACTTGCCCCGGGTCACACAGACAGTAAGTGTCTGAGGCCAGATTTGAACCCAGGAAGAAGAGTTCTCCCGATTCCAAGCTCAGAGCTCCCTCCACTGTGCCACGCAGCTGCCCCTGTACAGTCCAGTCCAGTCTCTCTGGTACCTTCCTTAAACGGGCTCCTATATCAGAGGATTTTCCCTAATTAGAATGTCTTGCTTTAAAATAGAGTGGGTTTTCCCACCTTTGAACAGAAGGAGCTGAGCCAGAAGCTGCTAGGTCCCTTCCGGCTTGCAGGTTCTAGGTCACCTCTCTCTCCCACTAAACGATGACAGTTCTAGATGGATCCCTCACGCTGCCACACACAGGGCGCTAAGACACTGAACAAGGGCTGCTTTTCCTCATCCCTTCAGAGGCACCGTGGCAGCTCAGAAGTTTAACAATCCAATAATGAGAAGGCAGCTTCTCCCAGCAAAGTTTAAGTTCATAGATTTCCATAGCAACTGCCTGTCTGTGGTCATTCAAATTCTCCGAGCCTCTTTCTCTATCTGGGAGCAAGAGATGTTCTCCAAGATACTCTAAGATTCGTGATGCTCCCAGCTCTGGAAAGCCACTTGGAGAAGAAAAGAGACGAATTTCAAATGAGATCAAAGACTTAGCGTGGGCCAAATCGTGGCCATTGACTTGGAGCTGGGTTCGACTTGGGGCTCACTACCTGTGTGAGGGACAGTGGGAGAGTCCCACTTTCTCGGGGGCTGCCAATAACAGGGTCAGACTAGAGAATATGTAAGAACCCAGGGCCTCACACAGGAAGAAATTTTAGCTTATCAAATGCAATTTTGATACAAAATTCTATTTTTTACTTATCTTTCTTATGATGTGTAATACTACTAAATATTTTGAAAACCCAGGAAACAAAACGTGCGCCAGCACCAATGAGAACTTTTGGCCTTTCTGACTGAGACTCAGGAGGGAGAAAAAAAGCAAGTGCCAGTCTCCATGCTTGCTCTGAGGGAATCACTAGGGCCAAGAATATTCCTCAAGGTCCCTGAACTTGTCTTCTTCCGCCTCCAGGTCACCCACCCTCAGCCACTGCTTCCTTGGAGATCCTAACCATAGGACTTGGTCTTTCTCCAAGCATGCTCAGAAGCTCTTTTCCAGGACTCTCTTCCAGCTTTAAAGCCACAGATCCCTTTAACCTGAGACACTCATCCAAAAAGCCAGAAAGAGAAGTGACTCAGGGAGAGGGGAGACCCCAGATTCTCTTCTCACCCTATGGTACAGGTCCCAAGGACCCGCCTGCTCATGGCCTACCTGCGGGTTGCAAGCACTGATCTCGCTTCCCCGAGCATCGGGTGACTGGCACTGTTGGCAAGGAAAGTCCCTTTCAGACCCAGTTCAAATGGGCTGCACAGCTCCCCGGGGCCTGAGAGGGGACAATCACCTGGCTTCTGGGAAAGCTCAGGGTCCCCTTCAGGACAGAAGTCTCTCTAGGACAATTACCTCGTCTTTCTCTGTATTCTAGTCAACCCATCCCCTGTTGGAAACTAATGTCATTTGGCATAGTGGAGGACTGGAATAGAGAAATCAGGAGACAGTAGTTACGGCCCACAAAACCGTGCTAAATCCAGGAATCCAGTACATAGTTACATAATATATGACATATGTGCATACATCCAGACACTAATATACATAATAACTATTATATATATTAATTATATACATATATTAATATATACAATTATTTATATTGTAAAGATATACATAAAAAGTGCCAAAGAAAATCCCAGAATGGGGGAACTCCATGGGCCCCCGACAGCATCAAGTCCAACCCCTTCATTTTGCAGAAGAGAAAACAGAGACCGCTCTCAGAGTCGGCCCATGGGGGACTCCCTTAGCAGAGCTGAGCCCAGAATGGGGTTCCAGTTCCTGGTTTAGGCTGGAGTTTTTACATTCTCCATTTGACGATGAAGACTTAGCATCAGTTGGACTTAACCAACAATATGGGCCACTGCTTGGGTGATAGCAGTGCCAAGTGACCACTAACGGAAGCCAGCTGGACCCTCTGGAAGCCAGAGGGTGTAAGTTTGGGGGGGGCAGGGTGGCTTATAAACAAGAACATTCCTTTCTCAGGTATGATTCGCTTTCTGGATATAGTTAAGAACAAAACCAGACATGCAAGAAAAAAAAACAAGTGGTTTCCTTGTTACGGTGCCTCCATAGCCACCAAATCCCAAGGACCCAGAAACGGCCCGGCATCTCAAACACACTCTTCTGAAAGTGTGAAGTTTATAGCAGCCCGTGTCAAGCAAGCCAGGGGAGTTCAGAAAGTTAGAGCTGGAAGAGAGCAGAGCCCAGATTCTAGCCCTCATGAGGAGGCTCTGTGGACAGATTTCAGGGGCTCCATGAGCAACATCCCAAATTTGATTTTTAGTGTCTCGACAACTGTATTTTGATTGTGAGAAGGAGGCCTCAGACTTCATCAGACACTGAAAGAGGCCAAGGCACAGAAAAGATGAAGAACCCCTGGTAGAGCTGGGAGGGCCCTCGGAACACAGTGTCAGAAGTGGAAGGAGCATTAGAATAAGGAACGTAGAATGTCCCACAGGCCCCTTCGATTCCAGATGTTGGTACTGAGAAGGTCCTTTGAATACAGAACCTTAGAACACAAAGTGTCAGATCTGGGAAGGACCTTACTAATATATTTATTGTAGAGGTAGAAAGACCAAACAATATGGAAGGTCAAAGTTAGCTAGCGAAAAACTTAGACTACAAAACCCAAGCTGACATGGCTCTGAGGGACATTGAATGTCAGAACCAGAGGGTCAGAGCTAAGAAAAACAGATTGTTGAAAAGAGAAAGGCCTATTAAAATGTAGAACAGAGAGTGTCTGGGTTGGGAAGGGCCATATAATAGGAGGGTCCATGGGATAGTTGAATGTCAACACTGGCAGAGTAATTAAAATCCCAAAGACGGCGTTAGATTGAGGATGCCTCAGAATACAGTAGAATGTCACAATGTGGAGGTACCCCCAACATTTGGGAAAGAACGTCACATCTAGACGGGGCCTTAGAAGAGAGAACGTTGAATGGGAAGGACCTTCAAACAACCTCATCTCAGAGACCCTAAAACAGCCATGCAAAGTCACCAATGGAACGTCTGAATTCGAATTTGAGGGTGGGTTGGTCTTGGCGTTTACAGCCTACGATGGAGATCATTAGAAAAAAGAATGTCAGAGCAGGAGAAGCCATCGGGCCCCCAGCATGTCAGAGCTCAAAGGGAGGCACCTGACGATCCCATGAGAAGGGACAAAACTGACTTTAGAACCCAAAACATGAAATGCCAGAGGGAGGAGCAACCTTAGAGTCAAGTCATCTTAAGCTGGAGGATGTGGAAATCTAAAGGTCTGAGGATGGAGGGAGGGATCTTCATGAACTTAGATGGGGGAAACTGCAGCCATGCTTTTATTAACCTTTCATTAAAATGCATCATTTCTCTTGATTATTTAAAAAACATTCTGAGAAGGGGCTGGCAGCCTTGGTGAAGGGGATCATGGGATATAGAAAAGCTAAGAAGTCCTGGTCTGACCCAGTCTCCTGTTTTTGCCCAAGGTCACCCAGTCAGCCTGTACAAAACAGAGATCTCTTCCCTCCCAATCCCACGGGGTTACCCCCAGACCCATCCCCGCAAACCGGAAACCCAAACTCTGGATGCTCCTGGAAATGCCGGCACACTTCAGACCTTGCTCTAGTTCTTATTTCCCCACAGACATTCAAAGTCGCCTTTATGAAAACCACCCAAACTCCAAAGTTATTTACAACAACCTTTAAAGGTCTCCCAAGCAAGGACGCGGTTATTTGATCACGGAAGAAGAAGCCGCAGAAGCAGCAGCCACTCACCAGTGTAGACAAACCGGCCGGGAGCACCTTTACAGAACTGTTTGGATTTGTAGGACAGGGTGACCTCCACCACTCCAGGAATGTGCCGAGGAGGGGTCTGCACTCGGATGGCGTGGGGCGTTATCAGCTACGAAAATCATACAGGAAACAGACGGTCAATCCCAATGGCAATGAGAGAACTGACACTTACCAGTTGGATATAATTACCCAAATGACCCCAAATTGGACCATCATTTAATAATTCCCCCTCCTTGCTGTCACGGAGCGGCTCGGGGCGCGCCCGTGTTTTTTAAGAAAAATATCTGCAAACGATCCCGGGTTTTAGTTTACAGGAAAGGCCACAGGGCATCATCCATAAGAAAATTGCCTCCATATGTCGGGGTGAGCTCGCTCCTAGTAATTTCCACACTAATTGAGCAATTGTCTGAGGGCCCTCCCTTCTCCGCAGGCCTTCCACCAGAGGGCCCCCCTGGGCCTTCGGGGCCTTTCCCAGGGTCCCGCTTGGGCCAGCCACATGTACAAAGTCAGATTAAAAAAGTGGCTTGCCGGGGGTCCCGGGATGCCCCCTGCTTCCCCGGACTCTGGGCCTCCCGGATGGGGGGAGAGGGGACACTCACCTCACTCCACACCAGCATGGTTCCGAAGACGACTTGGAGGCCGTCGAAGAAGTTGTCCCCGATGATGATGACGGTGGCCCCGCCGGTGGTCCAGCCTTCGCTGGGGCTGATGGCCTTTATGCACGGAGTAGCTGCTTGTACAAGACAGAAAAGCGAGACCTTAGCGCCCGTCCACGCCACCCACGTCACGTCGCTCTAGCAATGACAACTCATGCAAAGCACAGTGGGGGGAAAAAAAAAGGTGCGAGCTTTCTCCGAGAGGCAGACAAAGGGCAGTCATATATCAGCGCGAGGATGTATTTAAAGCAAACTATTAAATGTTTTCTAAAGCAAAGGCCAGGCTACAGAAGCCGAGTGAGCGAGGGGCGCGGGGCGGGGAATGGCTTGAGAGAGCAAGTTCTCCATCAGGGTAAATATGACTATTACAAATGATTAAGCATCGGGGCGTGCACGGGGCCTGTCGATTTATCTGCATGGCCGGCCGGATCTAAGCAGAGTCAATCAGGAGCTTGTTGAGGGAGCCGGAGGAGCAAACGCTCGGAATTTCGATTCCTCGTGAGCAGCTAATTGGGTTGGGTTTTTTCATCTGCGAACTTTGCCTTTCGGTTCAAAACTTCATTTTGCTCTGTCAGTCCATAATTACTACTTTTCACTTTTCATCAGGAAAAAATCAAAAGCACTATATTAGTACTTTTGTCAAAGGTACACATTTTAACATCTAATATTGTTTGTCGACATGAATCTCCGAGTCATCGCGTTGACCTGCCTTTGTCTCCAGAGTGTTCACATTTGCATGAGTTATTACAATGGGGCTGCTGGGAAGGGAAGGAGGCAGCCGGGCAGGCTGGGTCTCGGAGGAGGAGGAGGAGGAGGAGGAGGAGGAGGAGGAGGAGGAGGAGGAGGAGGAGGAGGAGGAGAGGCAGCGGCACCGGGCACTGGGGGCTCCCAGCATCCTGGGAGTCAACTGTGGCGAGGCTGGTCCTTCTCCAAGAGGGGCAGCTTTGTTCTCGGCTTTGATCAGCGCTGCTTTTACATGGTGTTGACAGACCTTTTTTACCAGCTTTGATGGTCTTTTGTATGCTGACTTTCATGCAAAGGAGCAGATCCTAAGATATACACTTTCCCTATTACAATAAATTCCAGCGCTCTAATGCTTACCTGCAGGGGTTGGGGTGGCGGGCCTGGGTTATCGATTGTCTGCGAGACAATCTAAGTGGCCTCAACTTTGGGGTGCAAATGGTACCTTCAGTAGCCGAAGAAGGACCGAGCTAAAGGCACTGAGGGAAAAGGTGCCTCTGGGAGCGTGTCTGAGCCGGGGAGCGGGGAGCGGCCTCCATCCGGCCCAGAATTCCCAGGCCTAAAGGGTCTCCAATCGCACGTGGCCGATCGGGCCTGAGTGACGTCACCACAAATGGAGGACTTGGCCGGGGGATCTATTTAGGCGCGGCCTCCAGAGAGCATCGGACTAGGGGTTGGAGGAAGGAGGCAGGAAGCCAGCTTGGCCCTTGGTGGGGCTCAGCCCGGGCTGTGCTCCATCACTCTTAACAGCCTTCTTCCCCAGGGAGGGCTTGTCCACACGGGGAAGGAGAGGTGGCCCGGTGGCCCCTGGCAGCCCCATGGTGGACCTCTGGCCGCAGGCCCGGGAGGGTGGGTTCTCTGGGGAGTCTCTGGGCGGCCCCTTGTGGGCTGCCCCTCGTGGGCCGCCCCGTGGAGAGCGGGCCAGGACAATCCCGTCTCCACCCCGCCAGAGTCGGGAGTCGGCCTGTGGGCAGGCCCGGCCTTCCGGGCCCACGTCCTCGCACCCGAGCCCGGCTAATCACCATCAGCTATTGTTGTTTGGAGCACTCAGACAAGCCACCTCTCTTTGTTTGCACTAATGTCGGACCAGCCGAGGTTATATTTGCTCATTCCCGGCGCATCTCCCTGCGCACCAGAGGCCCAGAGCACACACTGGGAACCTGCCCTTAACTAGCGCTGTTGACTTCATGCTAATAAGTTCATACAAATTTTCATTTCTGAGGCTTCCGAGTGACATTTGCTTTTCTTAATTGCATGGAGAGCATTTGAAAAGGATCAGCTCTCTAAAGACTGACAAGACTCCTCTAAGGGAGTGACCTTCATCAGCACAGCCAATTATGGCAAATAATTCACCAAAAAAATTACAGTAAACAAATTTACTTTGGAGGTGAGAAAAGGAAGAAATGGAGGCCCCGAACGTGCACAAGAGGCTGCTCTTGGGCAGCTGCGCCCGGCCCCGATACCTGGCGGCTGGCGACGGGCGGGGAGGGTGGCCTGCGGCTCTGGGGCAAACAGCGGCAGGGCCGGGCTCGGACCGAGCCAGAACCGGGCCGGGCCCGGGGCCGGGCCGGGGCTGGGACTGAGACGGAGCTGGGGCTCAGACAGAGCTGGGGCAGGACTGAAGCTGGGGCTGAGATGGAGCTGGGGCCGGGGCTGCCTTGCTGGAGTGATAGCCATCTTCCTTCTGCCTGTATTTGCATACATTTCAATGCACATATCGAGGGGGAACATGTGTTCAATGGGAACCATGGCGAAATGAATTACACAGCCGGCGTTAGGGATCTAATGACATACGTGCCCGCCACGCTCAAGCAGATGAGAGAGACTGGGCAGAGGAGGATGGCAGCAGAGCGAGGGATGTGCACTGGGAGGGAAAAGGAGGGACCTCTGGTAGGCTCTCACTCACACTCACACACAGACACACACAAATACACTCACACTCACACACTCTCACACACAGTCACACACACACTAACATCCCAAGACACATAGCCCTTGCACATATGCACACATGTGCGATTGTGACATATACACACATTCCCCCTACCCTGATGAGCACACATCCCTCATACATACACACACAGATATGCCCCCCATAGATGTGCACGCATATCCCTCACATGCACACACACACACATCCATCACACATGTACGCAGACTGGTGTGCACATATATCTTTCCTATATATCTAGATGTGCACACATATCCCTCACATGACACATGTACACATATATCCCTCACACATATATGTACACAAATGTGCACACATATCCCTTACACATTTACACGCATACTGATGTACACACATATTCCTCACATTACACATGTTCACATATATCCTGAAATATACACACTAATATGCACACATGTTTCCTCATACACATACAGATGTATGCACATATCCCTTACACATGTACACACACACTAATGTACACACATATCCCTCACACTCATATTCCTCACATGAACACTGATATATACACCTATCTCTCACATGTGCACATGTACACATACTCCCTCACACACACATATATATATACATTGATGTACACACATACTCCCTCATACACACACACAGATGTACACATATATTCCTCACACATGCACACACACTCATGTACATACACATTCCCCCACACTGTTGTGCACACAGATCCCTCACATACACACACATCTCTCTCACATGCACACATGTATACACATATCCCTCATTCACATACACACACTTATATGCACACGTTTCATACACACAGAGGTACACACACCTCCCTCACAAACGCATTGATGTACAAACATATCCCTCGCCTGCACACATATCCCACTTACATATACATATATACCCCACACACAGATGTACACACACATCCCCACACATGTACACACACATCTCACATACATATACAGAGACATGCCCTGTACATGCACACAAACACCCCCTGACGCACCCACATCCCCACAGACAGACGGTCCCTGACACACCACACTCGTGCGGCACACTCCCATGTTGTGGGATTTCTCTCCGCCCCATTGGGAAGCATCATTTTTTGGAAGGTCCCGTCCTCAAGAGGAGATGGGGCACCCCGAGCGGGCCACACACCTGGGACGGGCGGGCTTTGGGACCCCACCTCCGGGCAGTCCCAGGTCCGGGTCCCACTCCTGTAGGTTTTGTTAAACTAGAGTCTGCGTTGCCGCCCCGGCTCTCAGTGAATGAACCTGTTAATTGGGCCGCGTGCAGGCGAGCCGCTTCTTGGCCAGTCTGGGTTCCGCGAGGCAGGTGAGAGCCACCGCTTCCTGCCAAGGGCCCCGCTTCCTGCCAAGGGCCCCGCCGGCTTTGTCTGGGGGAACTTTCCAAGCGTGCCAGGGCAGCTCTGACTTCAGACACAGCCCCACTTGCCCACAGCGACTCCGGGGGCCGCGTCCCTCCCTCAGTCGGCCTCCTCCGGGTCCCTCCCCGCGGTCATTAATCAGCGAGCTCTCCCGAGCCGTTCCCAGCATTTGTCACCTTTCTCTGGCTTCCCAATATTGAGGCACTCCAACAGGCCTAATCTTGCCTCATGAAGACTCCTTTGTTCTGCTGGCTAAAATGTCTCGTAATTGTACTTAGGATGTCCAGATGGCTGGCTGATACTCCAGCTGATAGGATTATACCTTTTACCTCTCCTAGGGCCATCTGTTCCCTTTAACTCGCTAAAACCCTGCAGCCTGGATTCAGTTGTCCTTATTGCATAAACCCTAACAGCATTACGGGCACTTGGCATGTAAATCAGTCTTGTGCTGCGGGCCTGGGGCTGGGCGAGGGCTTGCTTAAGGTTTAAACAGAGCCGGAGTCATTTAGGGGGTGGGGGGAGGAGGGAAGGGACAAGAAAAAATTAAACATTAGTTCTAGACGCGGGCCTGAAAGGGAGAACAATCGTTTTCCCTCACTTGTATGCGACTACTGTAAATAATCTGCCTCGCCTTTTGTGAGCTCAAAGGATTGTATGGCAGCCTTCCACGGCAGCAGCGGGGGGAATTAGTTTACTTGGAAACGATCTGAGTGTGTGTGTGTATATACTGCTGGTGAATATTAGATGATTGGATAATGAGGTGTTAGCTAGAAGAGGCTGCACACAGGCAAATAGCTGCGGTTTGGAGTGGGGGCTCTCCCTTGCAAGGATGTGCAGCTAATTCAGAGCTCGCCGGCCCCTCCGCGAGATGAGGAGCAGCACGGACATTTGGAGGGGTCCTTCTCCGATGATCCGCCACCCATCCCCGGCCGGAAGGAGAGGCCGGGCCCTCGTCCGTGCGAAACTCCCCGGGAGCCACGGCCCGGCCGGAGCAGAGAGGGCCCGGCCGGAGCAGAGAGGGCCCGGCCGGAGCAGAGAGGGCCCAGGCCGGACCGAGCATCTGTCCGAGGGCAGCCGCTCCCGAGGCCTGCCGGGAGACAATGGCCCAGTGTGATCAATTTCAAGTGAAAGATATTGAAAGCTTTCTGGTGATTATGTCACCCGTACTTAAGCTAACAAACAAAACCCGGAGCCGGCTTCCCTGACAAAGTGGCTTTTGATTGGTGGGCTGAGGTCTCGGGGGTCCGCACAAGGGGCCTTTATTCTTCTAAATGTTATATTTGCTCCTTACAGTCAAATGCCTTTTTTTAATGCAGATTTATAAAAATAAATACTTGTACTTGGCTAAGATCATAATAGCTCATTAGAAGAGGCAGAATTTGGACCCAGACGGAAAGCTACCACCACAGGGCTGAGAACGCTGCCTCGAACCTATAATGTTGCTCGCCCTCTCTCTAGGGAGGGAGAGGACTAAGGGAAGAGGATTCAACCTTCCTAATTGTGAACCTCATTAGTGAGGGTTGCTAAGCAAAACACACCCTACCTTGAGCGGCTCGGAAGGAGACAAACAATACGTCACGGGCCCTAATGACTGGGGTGCTGGGGCGACCTCTAATTACTGCAGTTTGGTTCTCTGATACCTTAGTCATTAACGCAGAAAAACAAATTAGTTTATTTTGGTGGACCAGGGCGGATGCATACATTGTGCTCCGGCCTCCAAGTCTGAATCCGATTTTGTTCCCATCACCACCACCACCGGCTCCGGCCTCTTTTCTGGCCAGATATGTCAGGCCCCCCTCAGATAGAGGCCCCGGACGCCAGGACCTTTGTCCTCCATGGTGAGGGCTGGGGAGGTCCCAAACCTGCTATGTCAGGGCGTCAGCTCACTTTAGAGAAGCAGATTTCTGAAATCTCTGCCCCTGGGCCCACCCAAAGAGGAGCTCATTCACAATCAAAGGGGAAGCGTGATCCAAGTGGGTCTAAAGGGGCTCCTCCTTTCTCCAGTGGCCTTTCCACGGTCCTCTCTGTCTCCTGATATTTGCAAAGTATCAAGCCCATAAGTGTGTGAATATGGATGGGAGGCTGAGGGTGTCCCACTTGTCAGTCTCTTAGATGTGGAAGTGGGTACCTGGGGACATCTTTGTCCATCCCTCTGCTCACAAATGGCTCCCTCCTAGAAGCCAATGGTTGGTGAATAGTTGTGGGAAGATATTTTCTGTTCTTTTTCTTGTCCCTAAACTCTACCTCTTTCTTCTAGGGCGTGGGCACCGAGGTCAGGAAGCTGACCCCAAGGTAAATTCTTGGCAGGGTCAGTCATGATTTTCCCGTCCACTTCTAATGGCAGACACAACCTGAGTGTCTCTACCATCGGATTATGACAAGCCAAAATAAAACTAAATAAAATGAAAAGAGCAAGAAAAGCTAGAAGCAAAATAAAGCTTTTAAACAAACAGAAAGAGGGAGAATGGAAAAGACTTTGGTTTGTTTGTTTGTTTGTTTTTTTAATGGGTTGAGTGCAAAACATGAAGCATTAAAAGAAAGGAATAAGAAAATGTAAGAAGCAAATACAGAATTATCCTCTGCTTGACAAGGCCTGGGATGCTTTCTAGTGAGTAGCTTGATCAAAGGCAGGAGGGAAAACCATGGGAAAATAAATAATTGTCGAGTGGATCAACATAAAAGATGATGATGAAAAAAAAAAAAGAAAAGAAAAGAAAAGAAAAAAAGCATCGCAAATAAAAAGAGACATGTAAATGTGTGCCTACCATTTTCCAGATAAGAAGGGGCCGTACCTTCTGACGGGTCAAGGCGGCGGGCCCGCCTTCCATGTTTGGAGTTGTTGTGAACAAACATGTTGTCGGACACAGCCAGAACGTGGCCATCCACGTTGACTGTAGTTGATACAACAACCTGCAGAGAGAAAGTCATCTGTCACAAAGGATGGCCAAACACACCGAGGAACTTTGGGGGGTTGGTTATAAATGTGACTCTGATGGGGAACAGAAAACCACTAGATTGTGCTTAGAAGTTTTTCATTGATGCCCACCCACCATTCACTGGGTTGGGGCTAATAGAAGGGATTTTTTTTTTAACTCACAATTGTTTCTCTTCAAAACCTGCTCCACTAATGAGAGCTTAATCTCCTATTATGCTAACAAGTGAATTCAATTCAGGAAAATATTCTTCTCGCCATTAGCTTCAGAAACACCCCTCTAGCCACTCATTTTAAAAGCTGCTGTTTTGATCTGTTGATATATTGATTAGATAGTTTATCTAATTAAAATTTGTTCACTTGAGACTGCCTTCAAATGAAGGCTGTGAGGATCCCCCACGACCAGCAAGTGCTGAATAAATCAGAGCCCCCACTCCCTACATGCTCTCTCAGTAAATGATCTCTGGGTCAATTTCACAATTACATGTAATGTCTGATAATGAACTTTTTTGCATCTGAAAAGACAGAGTGGAAGATGAATAGTGGAAGTGTTTGCAGTCCCTGTGAAGTGTCCCTCTTCAAGTTCATCTGGATAGTGAGTGACCCTGGCAGGCCCATGGAATTCCCTCCATTATTTTTGAGTGAAAGGCTCCTATTCTTGGGTCCAGGTTCAGAGGGCGGCCAAAGGAGGGATGATGGATAAGGCCCCAGCTCCCAGCTGCTTCTTGGGAGACACTCGAACAGCGAGTCTGGCAAAGGGGACAACCTCGCTGACCAAGACAGTGACCCTCTCCAGTGAGCCACTGAAATGGGGAATGACCATTCTGCTTTCAAATGGTGGCGGCTCCAAGTGGGGATGTCATTTTAATCACCAAGGCAGAATAAGGCTAAGAATGGGACTGCTTGTAGCAGCTCCCTTTAGTGCAAATCTGGGCCCTGGGATGAAGGAAATTTTGAGGGTCCTCTCCAGGCTAGGCCAGGGAAGTCCCTGAGGTCGTGTCAAGCTTTGGAGCAGAAGTGTAGTTGAGGGAGCCCATTCCTGATTGGAAATGCCCCCATCTTCTGGGCTCTGAGTGCTGACCAACCCGCACTGCCCCCCAGAATTCTGCATTCTGAACCAAAGTTGTGCTCAGCTCTAGAACAGTCCCAGAACTCAACTAAGAGGCTCGACTTGAAGGTGAGGAAACAGCACCTTGATAAGGGGCAGGACTGCTCCACATACTTTTTGGTTAATAGTCCCTGAAAGCATCAGAAATACCCTTTATCCTTTACACTGTGGCGCAGCTCATTTTTGCTTTCTAGGTGGGCTGCTGGTCCACTCGGGACCTTCCTGGCACCTGATGGAGCAGTGGTCTGGCTGACCCTCCTGTGAGGGAAGGCCTGGCTTTCCGAGGAACCCGCCAGTGGTCAGTCCTCGAGACCCTAGGAGCACAGAGGGAGAGCCATCATCTGGGCCAGCCCTTTTCTTCTACACAGGGGACCCTGGAGGAAGTGGACTAGTTCCTTTAGTTGTTCAAGAGTTTGGGATTTTGTTCTTTTGCATTTCTATCGTTTTTCATGATTTGCAAAGCACTTCACAACAACCCTGGGAAGTAGATGCTACTGTGGTCCCCATTCTACAGATGAGGAAGTGGAAATATAGAAGTGACTTGCCTGGACTCACACAGTTACTAAGAGTCTGAGGGAGGATTGGAACTCAGCACCTCCTAACCCTTAACCCTAAACCCTTGTGCCACCAAGAAACCCCATTTGGACCCAACCTCTAACTTTTAATCCAACACTGTCTCAGCTGTTCTGTTAGTATCTCTTACTCGGGACCCCTGGAGTCCCATCATTGTCCACTTTATTGAAGTCTTGCCTTAAAACTCCTTTTAACAATTAATCTGGACACCATCCCAGCAAACAAAATTTAACTTCATGGAAAGTGTTCATCCTCTTTTAGCCTCCTAGACCATGGCAAGTTTAAGAGATGGGAAAAAGGGAGAAGATAAAAAAAATGTTTTTTAAAGACAACTGTCTTTATTCTGTCATCTCTCTATCTAGGTCAGTCACCAAGGGAAAAATACCGTGGGTCAGCAGAAAGAGAGGAGGTGCGCTGTGCTTCCTTTCTCTGTATTGCTCACCAGGCAGTGCACCTTCAGAAAGGTGCTGAGATGGGGAAACCAGCTGAAAATAGAGTGGAAGACCTGCCATCCGGTTAAGTCCAGTTAAACCTTCTGAGAGGCAGGGAGATTAGCTCAAGAGACCTCAGGAAGTCCTTCTAGTGACTCTGGGGTCCCACTGTGAAGCCCCAGATCACTTGAGATTGATGCTCCATGCAGTCATCAGTAAGACAAAGAGGACACATGCACTCATTTTAGATCTGACCTTCTGCTCCGTTCCAATGGATCAATATTGCCAATGCCAGGCGAGGGCAAGATGCATGAAAAATGGAAAGTGGATTGGACTGTTTGCAAGAAACACTTCTCTCCAAGCTACAGAGCTTGAGTCTTGGTGGCTGCCTAGGGGACTCCTCAGAGGTGCCTTGGTGATTATATGTGAAAACAGAGGTCCTGGGGTTTTTTTTCTCCCCTTAAAGTTAATAACCTGAAGGTAGAATTTCTCAGGAAAATGTCAGGAGGCCTTAATAATAAGGCCATGTTCATCACGCCCAGATCTGAGTCACTGGATGGAGAACTTGGAACAACTATCCTGTGTTTTGGAATCACCATCTCGAGTCACGAGTAGGGGCTCGTCTAAATCGTGTCTCAATAATCCTAAAATAGCCAAAGAAGTTGGTATGTTTCCATAAGATTTGCCATCCTAAAATCATCCCCGAACAATGGCCAAACTGATAAATGGATGGAAATAGTCCTGGTCTACACCTGGCATCGGGTCAATCCTCTCTCAAAATAAGATCTCTTGGGGTGAAAAATGGGAGCCGGTTCACAAAGGGCCGGTCAACAAATCAGCCATTAAAGTTGAATGGGACAAAAAAGTGATCCAGTCTAAACAGAGTGTTCTCAAATGGGTCCAGAGCAGTGGAGGGAATGTAGAGCTCCCTTAAGAAAACAGCACAGAACCTTTAAAGAACAGGGCCTGGCACACAGTAGGTGCCTAATAAATGTTGATTCATTGATTATGTAAAATTGATACCTTTACTTTATGCTACAACTGAGAAAAATATCCTCCCTGACCTGCAAGGAGAGTACCAGTTGTTGAAATGGCATTATGTTGCCCGCACACAGTAGGGTTTAATAAAATCATTCATTTTTGATTGTCTATGCTGACTAGATCCCAAGCCAAGTTCTGGTCAGGCAAACATATGCTGTGTTTTAGGTGATCAAACAAATGCTAAAGTGGAAATTACTTGAGTTTTTTTTTTTCCTAGAAAATCTTTAAGGAAAAAAAATCCAAAGTGATTTTAAATCTGCCTATTGAACTTACCAGACCTGAATGGGAACAATCTGATCATTTCATCAACTCCCAAGAGTGCCTTTCCAGGGACTAACTCCTTAAACTCTTAACCCAACTCAAGGAGCTCTAGATGGCAGAGGCTCAAGAAAAAAGTCACGTGACGACACGTGACCAAACCCTGAAATAAGATTTCAGAGGAAATTACCAGCTGAACCTGAACCACTCTGGACTCCATGAATTTGGGTCCCTCAAGTTAGAAGGTGAATGTGCAGAAGTGTTTTCTTTACTAAAGCCTGTCAAGCCCAGAGGATGCTGATGACCCAAGGTGACTTCACGGTGCTATGGACCAGCACCGGCAAATCCTAGTCTCAGGTCCCAAGTCTGGCCTTGCAGCAGAGCAGGACTATCGTCCGTGGCTCCCAGTAGGCCGGTCATTGGGATGACCATACGTTCTTTGGTTGGAAGCCACAAGGTTGGAGCAACGAATAAGGTTAGTTTCCCTAGCACTGGGAATGAGAGGCTCCCAGGTTCAGAGCTAGAAGGGTGATTTTAAAGGCCAGTCCCTGAATTTTCCACCCGAGGGGGATAGAAAGCTATTTGCCCAGGGTCCTATGGGTAGGCAGAGGTGGGATGGGCAGCGGGGGTCTCGACTCCAAAGACAACGCATTCTACTTTGCTTCCACCTAAAGATAATTCCCACAGCCCATCGCCAGAATTGGGTAACCAACATTGCCCGACACCATTGGAGGGCCCAGTCCGGAGGCTTTTTCAGATGTGTACCTGGAATCTCCGCATATCTCGGGGGTTGCCTGCATTCTTCAAACAGTTCTGATTGCACTTGAGGAAAAACTTGAGAAAGAATCTATAAAAATACAAAAGTGGAGTCTGTTAGGTTTGTTAATCAAGCCATGCGATCGTTAGACATTTTAAAAGTCCAGATATTCAGGCGGCCTCGACACCCAAAGACACTTTCCTTTCCATTGGCGATTTCCCATGACCCTTTGTGTTTGCTTGGGCTAAGAGGCCCTGCCCGATCTCGAGGATGCCAGGGAGCCACAGGGATGAGGCCAAGAATGGCAGGGAGCATGGCTCCAGAAAGCCTGCAGACTTCCTCACCCGCATATTGGCAGCCGAGATCAAGGAGATGTCTCCTGAAGAGACCAAGTCTCTTTACCCTTGGTGTTTCCAAGCCCGCTAAGCAGTTACAATGGGGGTGGGGATTTCCTGGAAGCTTAATAAGTTGGGTAGCTCGGGCCTGGTGGTGGAAAGGAGGGCTCTCACCACAGCTGGCCATTAACTGCCAGGAAATGTCCGACCCAGAGGTCATTATTACTTAAGTAAACACACTTTTAATATGGATTTTAAGAGGGTTGGACTTTATAGTTGCAATATGTACAACTCTTTATGAAACACATGAGAATTTTTGTTGAAAGAAGGAGTGAGTGATTCCCATGGAATGTGAGTCTCTGCTTTAAAAGGTGCACTGAGGAATTCTGGGGGCCTAAGGAAAATCTCCCTGTCCTTTCTTCTTGGTGGAAGTTTTCTGGGAGCAGGGGTGGCAATGGGTTCAGAACCCAAGCACGAGGACCAGATTTTGCCAGCGGCTTTTGGCCAAGCCTCGTATCGGGGCGGCGAGATGACGGGCATTTCTGGCCAGCCCTTTCTGCCCTGACATATTCTAGAGAGCCGCCGCGTGCCCCGAGATTTACCACCAGAACTTCTGGGAGTTCCACAGTGAGTGAGAGGAAGAGGTTGAGACCAGCTGCTTCTTGACCTTGAACGTGGTAGGCTAGGTCAGTGTTTCCCCAGCTTTCTCCCAGAAAGACATTGTGTCTTGCCCATGCAGCATGTTATTTTATCCTACATCAAAATCCACCCTCCTAACATAGACAACCCCAGGTCACGTTCCCTTAAAAATAACGAGAAATCAAGAAATCTCAAGGAGGATGGGGGAGCGCAACCCAGAGGAGGTTTCCCGGGATCCTTCGTGGCTCCGTCCTGAGTGGGTTTTTCTGTGATTTAGACGGCTAACGATGCTGTCCGGGAGGTGACCGGCCCCGGTTTAATGAAGACCGGCCCGTGTCAGGAGCTCCCCTATTTGGGGACGGAATCTGCTTCTTGCTGACCTCCCCTGCCTCGGCGCAGAGCTCCCAGGGCTCTGGCTGCCACCGCCGCCCATCTGCCAGCGGCACACAGCGAGTCACTTGATATTCCACCCACCAATTTTTCCTAACAGCCACTGTACAATTAAAGCCAACACGTTCTGTTGCGAGGTAAATTAGGCACACCTGCGGCCAGACTTCATTTGAACTGCATCAGAAAAGGACCTAACAAGGTGAGAGCACACCACAAAGTTATAGTCCTGTCAAGCAATTAGGTTTTCACTTCTGGGACATCCACACAGTGCAATTATGCCACACATTACAACCTGGGTAATCTTCTGAACAAATGTCATGTCTCCGAGAAGCCAGTAAAAGCAGTTCATCTGCAAACGCGGGCCCTCCGAAGCCACCCCCCGCACGGAGCGGGCAGGAGGCTGCCGAGCCAGGACAAGGGCGCTTTGTTCTCCCCCTTCTCCGGGGGGGCTTGTTCAGGCCCTTAGCGGCCCCTCGTAGCCAGGACACCTTTCCACCCCGAGCCAGCAAGGGTGCCATGATTCTCTAAGCAGGCGGGGCTCCTGAGGAGCCGGGGCTAGCTCAGCTCAATTCCAGGGGTCCCCGGCCCAGCCCCAGCCAGAACGACTTGTTCCGAGGCCGGATGGCTCAGAAGTCATGCAATGGCCCCTAGACCAAACATCCAACCCAGTGACCAGTGGCCCTCTGGCCGGGGGCCGCTTCCTACTGGACAAAGCCATCCCCGCAGTAACTGATGCCTGTTATTTCCTAGAACGATCCCAGGAAGTCCCTCAAGGAGGGCAGCGGAGGCCTCGCTTCTCACTAGAGTTGGCCCAACTAGTTGCCTCCTTCTTGTTCAGGTGTTCAACTGAAGTGATCCACTAAACCAATGGCAAATAGATCCTAAGGAGTCCCCCAAGTGGGCTCGCTCCTGTGGGACGCAACTGGGCGCCAGGACTGTGTCCCGCTCTTATCCAAGAACTGTCCGCAGACATTGGCAATTACCACCGGGGAGAAGGACCACAAACCAAACAAGGAAGGGAAAAGGGAGGCCCAGACTCGGGAGATGAAGAGCCATCTCTGCCTTTGCCGAGTGACCCCTTAATTGGCCCTTGCCAAGGAAACACCCGACGACCACTTTACATATGTCCCTCCCCGGCTCTGGTCCACAAAGGATTTAATGCTCTTGTTATGGAAGGAAAAATCTTTCCTATGTCAGGAAATCTTTGGCTTTCATACCAATAAACTCTTTATGACTGCTAACCATGGATCTGCTGTGTGATCGCCAAGAGGCGATAAAAATTCTAACCTGCCATTAGTGCATTATACTTAATTGT
>NC_133618.1:678945618-678950618 GCF_048593235.1 Sminthopsis crassicaudata
GCACATGTGTGCAAAGCCTTAACTTCATTACTCCTGCGTGTCAACAAATACAAGAGAAATGTATGTCTGGACCATCCATTACTGGGAGCCGAGCAGAGTCTCCCCTCTCCCTCCCTTTGTTGATGAGCCCAGAGCCATAAATTAACCCCCCTCTGCCGGTTCCATAAAGGACCAAGGTGTTAAAGTTGTGCTCAACCCTTCTTGGGCCCACGTCCCATTCTCTCTCTATTTGCTTTAAAATGGCAGAAATTAATTTTTTAAACCCCAGTTATCAGGAGATGGGATTTCTTTAGGTGACTTTTTTTTTTTTAAAGCAGCTTTTCCATTTTTTATTTGATAACGACTGAGATTGTGACTCATCTTTTTTTTTTCCTTTTCTTGTAAGGGCTCCTGGAAGAAGCATCCAGAGGCCCCCGAATGCCCAGCGTATTAATGGCTTAGTGCTGGCTGCTTCCCTAAGTCACTGCTCAGAGGCCCTGCCTTCCTTCTATTCGGTGCTCAGAGTCCCTATTTTTTTCCCTCTTTTCTCCTCTCTTTCTGGGATGGGTGAGGGAGCACTCACACATGAACTCTGCTCCCTGACACATGGATGTCTAAGCACAAGGAAATATCACTCAGTACCTGGAAAAAAAAAAATAAAGGCAAGATGGCAGCTAAGCCCCTGGGGGGCAGGAGGGGCCGAAGAAAGGGGCTTTGGGGGGCTGGCTGCCCCCCGCCTGGGCCAAAGGGGCCCGGGTAGGCAGGGTGAGCGGCCCGGCAGCGCCGCGGGACCTTGGCCCGATCGGGCCCGGGCTCCACGCGTCTCCTCCTGCCAGGGGTTCCTTCGACCAGGAGCTCGATCCCGGCTGATGTCGCCGATCTGCTTGAAGACCATTTGCATCATTTTAGCTCTAATGTATAATATATGGCTCTAAAGTGAGCACAAGTACTGTCTTGTTACCCGGCATAAAAAAAGTCAGTGCAATAAAGATACATTAGTTCTCTCAAGCACAGCGGCTATAATGCAGGCGAGAGGTTGCTACTTAGAGGTAAGAGGTAACCTTTCTGCCTGACTAAGACAATGGGAGAGTAAAGAAAATGTCAAATCAAGGAAAGCTGGATTTAGAGATGAGGCAGCCCAGGATGACGCTGGTGCCATATTTTTGTGAAGCTATAATGCTGTTGGCAGCAGAGATCCTTGTCTCTGATTCATCTAGGGCCGTATGGCAAAGCTTTGTCAGTCTGTGCAAGGTATAAATAATTCAGGGTGAGAGATGGCAATTACAGGGCCCTGCACAACCAAAATGAATATTTTATGAGGGCTAAAACTGCTCTGGAATGAATCATACACATGGCCTCACACACACATGGCGAGTGGGCTTGTACACGCCAGCCCGAGAAGAGGGAGAAGAGCGCTCGCCTGATCTCCTCTCACACTGTTGACTGTAAACCTGGGGGATGGAAATCAGCAAACACGCACCAGGGACGGGGCCCACGCAGGCCCGCGGCTCTCGGCCCAGGGCGGTGCCCGCCGGGCTCCCCTCTCCCTTAGAATAAGCCACACGCTCCCCCCATTATCCTAACCGGAGATGCTGCTGAGAAGGGGGGCCGCCAGTGTTTGGGCCCAAAGGGGGTGGATTTGGGGTCCGATCGAGCGCAGCAGAAGGGGGCAGATGGGAGGTCACGGCCCGGGAGGGCAGCCCTCCACCCTGCCTCTGGCTGGCTCCTTGGGCCAGATTCCCATCCTGCCCGAGGTGGTAAGACTATCCGGGGGAGGAGCGGGGCCTCCACATACATCTGACCAAACACCCACGCTAGAGTGGCTCCCCTCCCTTTTAAGAGCAGAAAACTACTAATGGGGTAGGATTATAGCCAGAGATAGCTCTGGAGGCCTGAAAAGAGGGTTTCATCTGTTGAGTTCCCTCCTCGAATGCTCATGGTGGAAGCGAGCCGCAGACAAGCAGCGACATTGTTCCCGAGCCCGGCCAGGTAAGTCGGTATTGTTGAATGGGCATTGTGTCTGGGGGCTACTGATACCTCTGGATTCGTGGGAGAGAGAAGCAGGTCAGGCTGCTGACATCACCGAGCACAAGCGGGCCTCTGTGCGCCGAGCAGCCCGGAGAGGGCCTGCACTTTGTGGGAAACGAGCGGGAGCCGCGCAAAGAAGGGCTTCTTTCAACTCGCCCCGATGCATTGTTTATGAAAACACGGCTATTAGGCATATTAATAATTTGATAAATAGGGATTTGCCCTTAATTATTCATGAAGAACATTTGGCAACAGTAAAATTATATTCGCAGAACAGGTTTATAAACCAGCTAATTATAAATTAAGTATGCAAGAGAAAATTGCTAACCTTGAAATTAAAATATTTTATGATTCTGCAATTACAAAAAGGTAGAGAATGAGCCCAAGCCCCGTGCGACAGGGAGGGGTGGAGGTCCACATGCTGTCGCCGGGAAAGGGACGGTAGAGGAGAGGCTCCTCTCGGCTGGGCCCTCCTGCCCAGCTTCCAATGGGCACCCCGCCAGCGTGCGGAGAAGGGCCCCGGTCTTCCTGCCACCGAGAGGACCCCAAAGCCGGCGGCTCTGTTGGGCGTCCCCCATCCCGGAGGCCTCGCGGTCCTGCTTCCCCCGGCCTCCGGTGTGGAGCCCCGAGCTTCTGGGCTGTTGGGGCAGATCTGAGGCCTGTAGCCATGGCCGGCCTCCTGCTAAGGGGCTGTGGAGGAGGAATAACAAGAGGGCCAGGCCAGCAGGAAGCAGGCAGCCGGCGCCGTGCGGCTTCTCCCCACTAGAGGGCTTCGGATTCACAGATTTAAATAGGAGAATGTAAATATAATTTCTGCAGATCCATATTGATTAGGGGGCAGCCCTGGCCCAGCAGACAGGCCTTCTCGAGCCGGCCGGGTACCCCCCTCCCTGCATCCCTGGCCCCGCTGAGCACTGATGAGCTGCTGGGCAAGAACGCTCGCCCATCTCTCGCTCGCAATGCTCTTGGGGAAAGAAAACAATGACAGGCCCTTTGAATGTTGGGATGCAAGGAATTACAGATGACCAGTGGGTTTTCAAAGCCTCTTCTTCACTCACTTGACACTTATTGGCACACAACACACACACACACTCACACACACACACACACACACACACACACACACACACACACACACACATACACACACACACTCTCACAGAACAAAAGTCTCTCATTCACTTTTAGTATCCTTAGCTGGTCTCTCCCTCTCGGTCCAGGGAAAGGCTGAAAGATTTCATGAAAGCAACTGACTAATAGGAGGGAAAATGAATTCAGGGGAAATGCTTCCGTTCTTAAAAAACGGGCCGTGCCCTTTCCCTCCTTTTCTCATTCCACTTCCAAGGGGCCAAAGGCCTGCGTGGAGGGCATCTCCCCCTCGCTGTCCCCGGCTCAGGTCCGACTTCCCCGCAGCCTTCTTGGATCCAAGGAGAAGCGCGCAGAATCCAGGGAAATGCCTGTTTCGTTTTTCAGTTATGAAGAGGCTTGACTTTCCCCAGAGTAAAAAGCCCCATTAATTGCCCATGTAACAGGGAAAAAAGCATGGGTCGCACTTTCATACACAAGCATTTATCCCGACACTCGGAGACACAGCTGCAGGTCAGGAATCCAACCAATCCTGGGAGATCTTAGGGAACTAAGATAATGAAAATTTTTTCATGTATAAAATCCTTAATCAAAATGCTGGTGGTGTCATCTTGTAGTGCAGACACTGCAACTTAAAATTAATACACAACAGAACCTTTGGCGGAGTGAACATGCCCCGCGTTTACCAGTACACGCATCTGTTGAACTATGGCATCCGAGGAGAGACTCGAATGTCAGAGAAGCCGGGCGCCCATAATTCAGCACAAAGGGGACCGTGTGGAGTCAGCACGGTACAACGGAAAGACAGCCTCGGTTCCAATCCCAGCTCGGCCATTTACCGCGGCTACCTGGCTGGGCGTGTCACGCCTCCGCCTGTGCCTCAGTTTCCTTATTTGTCAAAAGGCAGTAGGCTGGATAATCTCCATGGGGTTTGTTTTGTTTTTTTTTTCCATCTAGGATCTCTAAGTCTAGGGATCACAAGAACAAATCATCCCTATGCCAGGCTCTCTTTGGCTTCAAAAGGGTCCCTAAAATTAAAGGTAAGCTGGGGGAACCGTGGGGTACAAATGACATCTCAGCTGGTGGCCCAGTGGCTACAGTGCTGGGCCCGGGATCCGGAAGACCCGAGTTCGGACCCTCACTAGCTCAGAGGCCCTGGGCAATCATGTAACCACTGCCTGAGACTCAGTTTCCTTTTCTGTAAAATGTAAATTAGAAAATAGCACCTCCCTCACAGGGTGGTTGGGAGGAAGGAACTTTGCACAAAATCACTAAGCGCAGTACCTGGCACACAGTAGGGCCTCTGCGAACCCTCCTTCCTTTCTCCTTGCCATCACCCGACATACAGAGAGACTGGAGCAGATTCTAACCCGATGGGTTTCCCCTGCGATCAGGCCGGGGATCCAAAAGGAAGTGACTATTTCACCGTCCAATAGGCTCGGCGTTTCGCTCTACCTCGGGGGACGTCCCCCAGATGCTAAGCAACTTCCCCTAACCATATTTAAATTGCTTCCCAAGCTTCTCTAAATATTTGCTATGTATTTAGCATGCCCAAGATCTGCCTGTTATCCCAAAGTCTTTCTGTTGTAAATTGCAAGTTTACAACTTCATGGCCCATGATCTATTTTGACAAAGCTCAGCTGACACTCTCGATTGGCCTCCGAAGGCAGGAGAGCTGCTACTCCATGAGCCACCAGAGAACTCTCAATTGGCTGTGAGACTGGCTGCTCCTTTGCCATCCTCAATCTGCATGGAGAAAGATTAAACATTCAATTTGTTACTTGATAGGCCACAAGGTTCACCACTTACCATACAAATGGAAAACATTACTGTCATCCCTCAACTTGCCTGCCTGAGTATTTTATTATTTGTAATATTTACTTCGGGGAAATTATGATTCATGTCGT
>NC_133618.1:678958118-678968118 GCF_048593235.1 Sminthopsis crassicaudata
CAGTCAGTGGGGCGCCCCGCTTTGAGTTTCTGGCCGCTCGGGCTGTCCGTTGGGGGGTTCCGGGGCCTGCCAGGTCAGGGGAGACTTTGTGTCGATGACCCCTTAGAGGGGGTTTTTCTTGGGGGTGGGGGTGGGGTGGGGGGGTTCCTAATCTCAACACAGAAATAGATGGAGCCCGGGAATCTGAAACTGTGTCCAATTCGATAATACCGTCCAAAGGGAAAGTGGTGACTCACAATAGCAGCTGACTTTTGGGAGTCAGAGAGCTCCAGGAGACACACTACTAATGGCAGGCAGGCAGCCAGGACTCCTGGAATGAGGCTCCCCTCGCACAGGGGTGTGCCCACGAGGCCTGGGGGGCCGGGCAGCCCATCTCCTGGGCCTCCTCCATCTCCCAGGAACACCCTCCCGAGCTCATGGAGCAGTCTGCGGGTCCCTGCTCCACCGGGGAGGGAGCCCCCGGCAGCCCCGACTTCTGTTCCTGGGAGAAGGCAGGGCCGGGTGGCTGCTGGGAGGGAGAGCGGGCTGTGGCCCCATTGTCCCGGCTTTCGGGCCTCATTGTGTCGCCTTCAAAGGGCTGACTGACAGCTGACATTCTCCTGTTTATTATCAAGTTTTGATGTTATCAGGGTGGAAAAACAGCCCAAATGTCAGCAGCTGAATATTTTCCCCTGTTTCAGTAAATGACATCTCACTCTGCGCCAGGCATTGTGCCGGGGCGGCCCAAGTTCCGCCGGTGCCCCGCCCGGGCCGAGGGCACGGGGAGCAGCGCCGGGCGGGCGCACCTCTCCCGGACCCTCGGCGAGCGGGCTGCCTGCCCTTTTCCTGGCGGCGAAGCATTTCAAATAATTCTGCTAGAGATGCCTAAATGTGGGCCCGCTTAGCGGCGAAGCAGCCCAGGCTGACCTGGCGCTGTATTAAATTTTCATATGAAAAGAGGCCTTTACATATCTAGCCAAGAGGGCACAGCTCGCAGCTCCTGTTGGGCTCCCAGAGACAAGCATGTTCTAGCTCTGCATGCATAAAATGAGCTACGGTAGGTGTCAGTAATTAAACTATCATGTTTCAAAGTCTTGACAACAGTACAGAAGCAAGAGAACAAGACGATAATTTCATTAGGCTGAAGAGCTAAGTCATAATTAGGTGCCTTTCACAGAGTCAGGGTTCGGACAAAAGCTAGGTAAGGCTGGGGCCCGCCCGGTGAAACTGTATCCACGCGGAGGGGCCCGGCCCGGGCTCCCCATTGGGCGAGAGGCCGGCAGACGGCTACCCCGGGAACAATCGCCCTTTCTTCGGGGAGGCTGAGAAAGGAAGTCTCTCTCCCCGGGACAATGGGCAAGTGAGGCCATTGTGATCGGCTACGGGGGCCCTCCCTCGTGCCCTCCCTGCCCCTGAGACCCAGCTCCGGGCCCCCCCACTGCCCTGGCCTCAAGAGGGGAAGAGCCTGGAGATGGGCCCCCTCAGCCTCCCCAAAGCCAAGCCGGTCATTAGCAACATTATAAAGTGACTTGGGTAAAGTAACATTTATTTAAAACTAAAGCGATGGGCCGGGCCCTTCACGGCATCATTAATGGGCACTGTAATGCTTATGTCAGTTTATTTATCTCTGTCTTGACTTGCTGAGGTATTTGCATATTTAATTGATCAATATGCTCCCCGTTCCTTTTGCACAGCTGCCAAGCTGGTCCCATCCTCTTATACTCCTCATTTCTCAAAGTGACAGCCCGCTGCCAGCCACACTCCCACTTCTTTCTCATTCCAAGGCGCGCGGGAGCACCTTCCCCAGAAGCTGCCCCGGCCGCCCCGCACCCTCTCCGCAGGTCTATTAATTTTCCATCACGGGCCCAAGTCCGGCCTCGAGGAGAGAGCAAACATTTTCGGCGTCTGATCTGCAAAAAGTTGCGCCGACAGATTTTCCACATGGCTAAACGTCACACCAGAGATCAACATGTGCCTCATTGTCTCACACTCAGCATCTGTCACTGTCGGGGAGCCTGCGTCCTCCCAGCCTTGAATCGGCTGCTTATCAGCAGCATGTCAGAAATCCATACTGCCTTTCTCTTCCTTGTTTAATCTTTTATTAAGGGCTACATTGTGTGCTTCTGATAGCAAATGGTCCTCCACTTCATCATTCATAAATCGGAGTCAACATCAATACGGGGACCGCCTGACTAAATCAAAGGCAGACCTCTTAACTGCCAATGAAAACCTCTTAAATTTTCCAAACGGGCCGGTGGCGTTCCCGGTGCCCGCCGCGGGCCCTGGATGCGCCGTGAGGTGCGGCGGGCCACGGAAGCCCGGTTCCTTCCGCCTCTCCATCGCGGGACGGATCCGGAGGGGCCCTGGCGGGTGGGGCGCCCCATCTGGGGTCATCTCCGAGGCGGCGGGGACAATGGAGGGCCGGCCAGGGGAAGCCACCAGCTCTGGAGGTGCCGGGATGGGGCCCATATCTTCTTGTGAGGGAAGTGGGGGAGGTAGCTGAGAGGCCGGAGAGAGAAGGCCCAAAGACAGAAAGAAATGGGCCTTAGCCAAGTGTGGGCGCTTTGAGGAGGAGCCGGTGAAGGCAGACGGCGGAGGGAGTCTGCACCCCGTTGAAAAATACGCTTGTTTTCAGTCAGCGTGTGGCAAAATTCAAGAGGAGACACTCGTCGGGGTCCTATCAAAGAGAGAGCTGTTTTGGTGCCCGAACTCTTCCCTTCAATGAGTGTCATGTTATTTCTCTCTCCTTTTGATTGATGTCTCAGCCCGAGCTGTCATTAGTTAAATTAATCTTTCAAAGATAGGAGAATAGGGTCTACAAAAAAGAAATCTTATGAGACTGTAAAAATAGACCATAATTTGGAGGAAATTCAGATGTGTTCCCTGCTCTTGTCATCACGGCAGAGAAACACTTTAATTTGATATGAATTCCTCAAGAGAAACTTTAAATTAACTTAGATTTAGCTGTGTTTGAGGGATGGCAATTCAAAGCAACAAAAAAATAAAGCCCTCTTTGCTGACTCCAGTGTTTCTACGTTCACGCTTCTGTGTGTTCTTTTATATTTTCTGCTCAGGCTAAATAAATGCCAATATTCACCTTGAAAGAGTCATCATAAAGTAACCCCCCTGGGATATAAAAATATACTTCTCTCATCCTCCATCCAAACAATGTCAGATGAAGTTAAAAGACCCGGTAAATGTGCTAAAGTCTGCTTAGGTGAATTATTTTTTCTCCAGGATAACTGAACAAGCAGCGCCTAAACTGTCAAGATGTAAAAAAATGCACAGGGCTTTGTGATGTGAGAACAGGGCACTGAGAAGTGTGGGGCGGAGGGAGTCAGGGAGGGCAGCAGAGGAGAGGGAGGATTCACAGAATCAGCACCGACCGCTGGAAGAGAGCTCAGAGATCAGAGAACCAGGGGATCACTGAGGCACCTCCTGGCAATCGCCTCTGAACTTTGCAGGTGGGGAAACTGAGGCCCCCAAGGTCACAGAACCAGTGTCAGACCTGCCATTCATTTTTTGGGGGGGAGAGAGATCAGTTTGTTGACTCAGGAACCCCCTGGGGAAGAAACCCCCTGTACCAGTACAGATCACCAGTCCTTACACTGCTCCTCCGTTGGACCTTAGTTGCCTGGGGTCTTGCCCAGAACCTGGGATGCACCAGAGGCCCTGCTTGACCCCGGGTGCTTCCAACCTCCAGTCTGGCCCTTTGACTCTCTGGATACTCCCTGCTCCCCACGGGGTTTGGGGTTCACCCACATTTGTTGGCGTGACCTGGTTGTTTATTATAAAGTCTTGGAGTGTGGTTGGATCAAGCCAAGAGTGCTCCTTGAAGAATTTCAGCACGTCTGGATGGCATTCATTCATTCATTCATTTATTCATCTGGATGATATTCATTCTTTCATTCATTCATTCATCTGGATGGCATTCACTCATTCATTCATTCACTCATCTGGATGGCATTCATTCACTCATCTGGATGGCATTCACTCATTCATTCATTCACTCATCTAGATGGCATTCATTCATTCATTCAACAAGTGTTCATTAAGGCCTGCTGGGTGCTGGAGGTAGCTTCATACAGGGCTTAGAGAACAAGTTAGAGGATGAGGAAGACTTGGGTCCACGTACCAACGTACCAGTTGTGGGCCTCTGGGCCCATAACCTCACAGTGGACAAGGCTAACTCTCTAGAACCAGTCTCCCATTGTGTCAGGGGACAGTTTCCTAGACCAGTGAAGTGATAGTCTAGGCTCTACTCAAGGGCTCCAAGGTGAAGAGAAGTCTGGGACTGCTGGGGGGGGGGCCACAGAACACAGGTCACTAGGACTGGGAATGCTTCAAATTCAGCCTTGGGCACTTGACACTTAACTAGCCTGAGCTAGTTACTTAAGCCCAATTGCTTGACAAAATCAATAATGAATGAATGAAGGAGTAAATAAATAAATAAATAATGCTTGGCTCCAGAGACTTCCTAGTTATATGACCCTGGGCGAATCAATTAACCTGTTTGCCTCGGTTTCCTCATCTGTAAAATGGGGGTAATAATAGGATCTACCTCCCAGGATTGTCATAAGGATCAAAATATTGCATATAAAGAACTTTGTTTAAGGTTTAAAGCAATATGTCATTTATTATTGTTGTTGTTGTTCATTATATTGCCAGACTGGGAATATGAGCCAAAAACAGGTCTTGAGTTCAAAGAACTTAAATTCTATATTTGAAAACAACATGTTTTCAAATAAATAAACAAACAAATAAATAAATGTAAATTATATAGGAAAATAAATTTAAAAAAAAACAAAAACAAAAACAAAAAAAAAACACCAACCACCAGCCAAAGTCCTTTCAGTGGGGAGAGAATCTTAGGAAAGGCCCTATGAGGAATATCAAGAAGGAAATCCAGGGATCCCACATTTGAAGTTTGTGTTTCTTCAGGCCAGCAGGAGACTATTTTCTAGTGGTCTTTCTTGCTGGTGTAGGAATACGTTTTCCATCCCATCCCCTGATTCGGGTTGACTGTTTTTACATGCCCTATTTTGGGAAACCCCTAGATTTGGGAGCCATAATCTGATTCCTTCCAAGAAAAATCATCTCCAGGCTTGCCCAGTGTGAGAAAAGGCATCTCCTTCTTGCCAGCAGCAGCATCCCCAAGAATGGAGCCTGAGGCAGGTACCTTGAGAGACCTCTCCCGGATACACTGAGTGGCTATCGACTTACACGAGTAGGTGCTATTTTCCCCCAATAGCATGTCAGCTCATTGAGAGCAAGAACTACTCGTGTTTATTTGTATTTCCTCAGTACCTCCAAGCACAGGGCCTGGTACACAGGAGACATTCGTTAAAAGAGCCAAAGGCCAGGATGAAGTCCATCCCAGGTTTGGGGGTGAAGTCCCTCTGCACCTTTGCAAAGCTACAGAAACAGGGTTGACGTGACAGGCGAGCCAGGTGGGCTGGGACCGAGATTTGGCATAGTTTGCTAAGAGAGGGAGCAAATGGGAAATCACTGGGGCAGTCAGGGAGTCCTCACGATGAGACCTGCCTGTCTGGGTCTCTCTTTGGGTATTCTGTCCATCTCGATCCCCTTCCCTGGGGACCAGAGGCCCCCTGGATTTCAGAGGGTCCACTAATTTGGACAAGAAACAGCGATTCCTTTACTTTCACTCAATTTAGCCTTTCCTTCCATTATTTAAAAGCATGACTCCAAGAAAGGACTCTGGAGCATTTCACCCAAAGGATTGTCCAAGAAACCAAAAAGGCAAATAATACCCTAGAACTTCTCCTCCTCTGGATGATGGGAAGAGGATCATCACCCAAACAGTGTCCAGGGCAACCACCTGGGTTGATTGGGCTCAAGAAGCCAGCTGTCCCTTGTGGTGCCCGCCGTGCTTGTACTCCATTCATTAATTCATGCATTCATTTATTCCCTCACTGACTCATTCATTCATTCACTCATTCATTCATTCATTCTCTCACTCATCCAGTCGCTCCCCTCCCGTCTTCATCCATCCATCCATCCCTAAGCCCGGGGAACGAGATGATGAGCGGGCGAGGTGGGCGAGCACTCAGGTAGCACGTGACAGGCCTGATTGTTTATTTTTATTACTGATATTGACGATAACTGGAACGTTTACTTTGTTGCCATTTCTGGTGAATCGTGGCCCATAAAACACCCCCAGAATCAGGGTCCTGAGCATCTCTCGGGAGGAGTCCGCCCGGGATCCTCCGGCCATCTCCACGGCTTGGGTGCTCCCCGATGGAGGCACGCCCCCCAAAAAAATATTGGGAATCTCATTTTTTAATTGTGTGCCTTTCAACGGGGCCGGCATTTCTTTTGTGTTGAAAGCATGGCGGTGATTTATCCTCATTACTGTGTAAATAGGTTTCGGCAGTTCTCAGTAAATAAAACAGAGACTGACAGGACGAGAAGGGGGAATTTTCTTCCTACCAATTAGAGTGGCCTCAGGCAGTACTTTTAAGAGGAGATAAATCCTGCAAATCACTAAAATGATGCTGTCACATGGACCAAATATGAAAATCGCAGCGCGGCGCCCTTCATGCCGGGGCTGGGGCTTAATGAGTTGAGGGGGTGGGCTCCGTCCTGAGGTTTGCCTGGCGCAGTTGGGGACCAATGATTGACAGTGGAGAGCAAGCCCAACCACCGCTCCCCAACCAGTAGGGCCAGATGGAAAATCACAATTCATGTTTAATATGCAGTTTTTTCAGCAAAAGAAAATTCCCCAATTGTCTCCTCACCTCCTACCTGTACAATTCTCTCCCATAATAAATGCAAAATATGCTTCCTATTAGCCAAGGCTGCACCCCCACCCCACCCCCACCCCTTCCAACAAGTTATTAAAAAAAAAAAACAACACAACTACAGTTGATCCTTATTAAAAGAACAACCTGTTAACTTCTTCATCCATGTAAGTTTTTCAGAGATTAGAAGATAAGTTTATTTAACATCTGCTGTCACACTCAGTCACCTAAAACAATGCCATGATAACATTACACCAGTTAATTGGGGGGAAACACTAGGGATTTCCAAAGCTCTCTTTTAGAAAGAAAAACGCAAAAAGCTCGGCTCGGAAGCGCAGAATCCGACGCGTGCAGCGCTACGGGGGACCTCTGAGGCCGGGGAGTCAGCGCCACGTTTTACAGATGAGGAAACCTGGACTTGATTTCCCTGTGCTGGGTGGAGTCCCTCTGAGGGACGAGTGCTTAGAACCCTGGCCTCAGATCCCAGCCCAACCACCCGGGGACAAGCGGCTTCACTCAACCTGGCCTCAGTTTCCCCATCTAGAGAATCCTTCCCCCAGCTGCTGGTCTCCACCCCCTAAGTTCTGAGCATCTTTTTTTTTTTTTTTTACTTTGATGTTCCTCATATTTATTCTGCATCTCTCCAGTTTATCTACCTGTTGTTTTCTTCATGTGAATGGAAACTCCTTCTGAATAAGGATTATTTCATACCGCCTGGCACATAACCTGCGCTTAATAAGCACCTACTGTTTGACTATTTGAGGTGCAACATGAGAAGCTCGGACTGGTGATGGGTTTTTGGTCTATGCTCCTCTGGACCTACAGATACCCCAAAAGCATTTACGAAGTGCCTAATAGAGGCTAGGATGGGGGTAGAAAGAGAAAACGAGCCTGCGGCTGCCCTCGGGAGCTTGCCCTCTCCCCTAGGAGTTCAATAACGCTTTCCCCTCGGAGCAGGGCTTCTTTACTGGGAGACCATGAGCTCTAACATTTTTATTGCTGTAGTGCAATGGAATGGGCTTTCTTTGTAATTCTACTGACTGTATTTTATCCATGTAAAAACATCACTCTGCAAAAGGGTCCCCAGCTCTCCCTGCTCCCCTCCGGGTTCCACGACACACAAAATGGGTAAGCAGCCCTGCCTCCAGCTTCAATTCTGCACGGTTCTGTTCAGCCGGGAGCGGGGGTCAGCCCCTTCCTCCGTGAAGCTGGCTGGACTACTGAAGCATGATGTGCTACAGAGAGTGAAGGGAGCTGGAGCTAGTGCAGCACAGCATCATTTGGGGGCAGGGAATTCAGGAAATGTCACTTCGTTTTCAATCAGAGAGAGCTGGCTTCCAGGCCTGGTTCAGACACCTATTAGCCGTGGGACAGTGACAGCTTCTCCGGGCCTCATCTGAAAAGTGAGCTGGAGGTGGGGGAGGTGGTTTTGGCGCCCTGTAGTTCTAAGTCCCTACTAAGGGGCTCCCCCAGAGTACCTCTGGAAGGAGACATCTTACAGGCAGGTCAGCCTGGTAACTGGCAGAACCAGGCACCCCCGAAGCCTAGGAACCTCCAGACAGTAGAAGGGAGGCAGAGGGGCGGGCACAGCTCATCCAGCTTCCAAGAAGCAGCTCCTTCCTCTCCTGCCCAAGCACTGACATTCAGGGGGCTGGGCTCGAGCTGGCACCTGGCTCTGACGTTTCTGAGCATTTTGGAGGACACGGGAACCGAACCGGTAACAGGCAGCCCGGCTGCCCGAGTCCTTGGGGCAGGATCGTCTTATAGTACGGAGCCGGCCGCCTCCCCGCGGCCAGAAGGCGGTGAGGTGTCCAACTGGACAGGAGGAAGGCTGCCTTACCGGGACAGTGACCACGGCCATCCCTGACTGGCCAAGGGCGAGACTCATTTCCAGAAATACACACACACAACACACACACACGTACTTCCCACACACATACACTCAAACTGTACACACACATATTCCTATATATATATACATCACACACATATAGCACACTCACACAATACACTCATACTCTTCCTATATGTGTATATATATATATATATATATATATATATGTGTGTGTGTGTGTATATATATATATATATATATATATATATATATATATATCATACATATACACACACTGCCCACATACATATACACATCACATATATGCAGCACACACACACACACACCACACTCACACCCATATTCTCCATATACCATACACACACACACACACACACACACACACACACACACACACACACACACACAAATAGAGAGAAGTGATTGTTGTCTGTGGATCTTCTGCAGGTCTCAGTTGAGGGCCCGCCGGAGGAATTTACCAGCATCATCTCTGTGTTCTTTCATAGTTTGTAACAAAACCCAAATTTCTACGGGCTTGACAGGAATCACGGGTCAAGGTGGGAAAAGGGAGGAGGAATCACGTGAGGGCTTCTGGGAAGCTCTGGCTCTTTGGCATTTCCCTTCCGCTCACTGTTTGCTCCCCAGTCTGGACAACGTTCCCAAGAAGATGATGGTATTCTGGACACTGAGGAGAGTCATGGGTTTGATCTTGGAGTTCTAGTCTAAACCACTCGTTTTACAGAGCTGGAAATGTCTCACCTCCCTGGGCCCCAGCTTCCAGTCTCATCCCTGCTCCCCAATGAGCCGATTCTGAGTCCTCGGCCTTGTCTTTGAGATCTTGTGTCACCTGACATCCTGCCTCCCCCACCTACTCCACCTTATTGCCCAGCGTTCCCTTCTGGGCACCTTCAAGTTCCAGCCAAACCAGGACCTCCACACAGCCCCCTCTCCCCTGCTCTGTCCCCAGGGTACGACATGCCCTTCCTGCCCCTGGCTGCCTGGTGCTCCCTGTATACTATTTAAAGCCCGCCACTTCCTCCTGGAAGCCTTCCCTGAAGACTTTTCCTTCCCACACTCTGTGCACATCTGACCCCTCTCATGACCTGATCACTTTGACTTGGAAACGTTCAGCTTTTGTGTAATGCTCTATCCCCCAGCAGACTGTGAGCTCTCTGAGGGCAGGAGAGAGGGGACTGGCACTTGTGTCCACCCTGGGACCCGGGCCGGGAGCATTCTGCAGACAGCAGACACAAGAGAGGTTTGTTCCATTCAAAAATTAGCCATTCTTCATGCTCATGAAACATTTCTGGAAAAACTAGACCTAGATACACACATTACATCGGTCACATGTGAGCGTTTGTCTCCTCTCCATCGCCCTAACCCCCTCCATGGCCAAGCATAGCTC
>NC_133618.1:678973118-679013118 GCF_048593235.1 Sminthopsis crassicaudata
ATGTGCTTGTATGTACACATGACTGTGCACAGATATACATGATAGACACATACTCTCACAATTCCTGCACGTACACATAGCTACATGTAGATGTGCACATGCATGCTTGCATACATTCTTACACACAGTCTGCATGTGCACACACCTGCACACAGATTGCACACACATGCTTGCACATGTGCTTGCATGTACATACAACTGTGCACAGATATACACAATAGACACATTCACACTCACACATTCCTACATGCACCCACAACTGCACATAGATGTGCACATGCATGCTTGCACACATGCTTACACACATCTGCATGTACACACCTGCACATAGATTGCACACACATGCTTGCACACGTGCTTGCATATACATACAACTGTGCACAGATATACACAATAGACACATACACACTCACACACATTCCTGCACATGCACACGGCTGCACATGGATGTACAGACAGTCCTCATACATGTGCTTACAGTACATATGACTTGCACAGATATACACACACATCCTCACATACATGCTTGCACATACACACAGCTGCACACACATCTGTACATACAAATGACTGGGCACAGATGTACACACGTACAGCCACATTCCCGTACATGCATATGTCTGTGCATGGATTTGTACACACACACACTCACATATACAGACTCAGTCACACCCTTGCACGCTCCTGTCTCCACTCCCACTCAGGACCGTGTCCACGGTCACCCCCTCCCCCGGCCGGGCCAGGTCATGGCTCCGGCCCGCACTCAGACTCGCGGCTGTTGGGGCCACCCCACGGCGGCTCCTGTGCTGGACGCCAGCCATCCCCCCAGTCCTTCTGAGCCACCGCCTGAGAACCCCTGCTCCCCAGCCCTTCACTCTCCACGCTGACCTTTGTGCTCGGGAAACAATTACTTCTGGAAAGCCTGTCAATATCATTATTTTTACAAGAAATCAATACGCCTCACCAAGTTAATGGGGGATTGAGGCAGCGGCGTTTACCTCCTGACTGTCAGTGGGGCAGCAGGCTGTGGGATGGCAGAGATGACAGATTCGCCAGACACCGAGCAGACAGTAAGCAATGGGTGTAAAGGAGGCAAGGGCTGCAAGCAGGCGTGGAGCGCGCACGTCAGCTTCCACAGGCATCTCTGCTCTAACGAGCCGCCCGAGATGTCAGCAGCTCCGAGCAGTGTCCACTCCGGAGCAGCCCGGCTAATAAATCGGGCCCGGCCAGGAGGCCCGGCTGCCCGGGGCAGGGCAGGGGCGCCGGGGACCGCTGGGAGCGGAGGGCTGGCTCTCTGGGTGGGGATGAGCGGGAGGCAAGGCCGGGGGAGGCTCTGTTGTCCTTTCTGGATATTCTAAAGCTGAATGGCCGCCATTTTTCTGAGCAGCCACAGTGCAAATGCTCCAGCCTCTTCTTTCCAAAGGGCCTAAGGCAGGGACACAGAGTGCAGAGCCCCGCCCCGGGGGACAGAAAGGGCTCCCGTGCAATGGAAGGTAAGGACCAAAGCCCGGCGCCCACCAATGCCGTGACTTTCAGGCCCCTTTTTGTGCTGGGAAAACTAACAACATGGACACCAAACACTTCACATCAGGGGAATTGGAGAGAGTCCCTGATTAACAAAGTGAATGAAAACCCAGCTCATGATCAGACTGGCTCCATCCCTCTGCGCGGCCCCCCAGAAACAGCACCCCAAAAGGACCACGCTCTGCTGAGTCTACTGACTAGGAAATGATGTCATCACCAAGCCCAAATTCAAGTCAGTAAATCAAAGATCCTCCCTCCCGAATGCCGCCTGCCATAGGCTAATCCTCTGCCCACCAGCCCTGGAGCGCTCTCAAAGCCAAGAGCGGACTTAGAACACCAGACCCTGGTCTGCAGCTGGACCAATCCCGGTCAGTCACCCAATTTCCTCCCAGTCACTGCCCTGCCCCAAACATAACCACAATATACATCCTCACAATAAAAAGCAGCCCCTAACAGGACCGATCACGGGCGGTTCTCAGGGCCACCTTCCTGATCCCCAGATCCTTCTTCTCAAACCATCTCGGTCCATTCCCACTCTTCTGAATGAGACCTCTCTGCTCTCTTCTCATGTCTGCCCATATGTCTCCCCTGCTGCCCTCACTGCTTTCAGGTCCCAGTTACCCCCCTCCTCATACATCATCCACTTCAGTCTGTCTTAGGTCCTCTCCAACCCATTCACAGCCAGCAGTTGGTGCAGAAGTGAAAGAAGAATAGAAATCTGCCTCTGTCTCTGTGATGGCTCCTACCCCAGTCCAGACAGACAGCTGTGGGAAGGGGGGGGGAGGGACTCACATTAGGGTCTAATGGCAAACAAGCGCGGGCCAAGAACAGGGAGAAACAAGAAGCAAATGCCCACCTCAAAATAATCTCTCTGCTCCTGAAGAAAAAACGCTCTCTACCTTCAGAGAGAGAACTGACCCATGAACTCAGAGTGTGAATTGAAATATAATTTTCTCACTTGATTTTTCTTGCTTTTCTTGAAATATAGCTATGTTTTGCATGATTTCACATGTATAATTGATAGCATATCAATTGCCTTCTCAGTGAGTGAGAGAAGGAAGAAGTGACAGGGAAAGAGAGAATCTGGAAATCAAAAAAATTTTTTAAATGTAAAAATAAACCAAAAGAGGGAGGGAACAAAATGGTCTCGATAGCAGACATTTTAAGTCACCCAGCCCATGATATTTTACAAAGAAGATGAGCACCCGAGTGTTAGCATTACACGCTACACCCGAGTTTGAGGGGGCCGTCTGTAACCCCCTGGTCGGAGAACAGCACCACCAGAGCTTACACTCAAGTTAGCAGAGGGAAAATTTTAGGGGGGGACTTTGGAAACAAGTAATCGGGGAAATGTGGCTAGGTCTGGGATCTTAATCAAGATGGATGGAATCCAAATATCCCTATTTAAGCACATCACCATCCCCACTGTCCTGTTTGCCAAAAGGCCCTGCCAATGTAGAAAAGCTCAGCTCAGTGAGAGCCGAGCCGAGGAGGGTCAACCGGGCCCTGTTGAAAGAAGCCACAACTCATTGTTCCCACGTGCAGCATGATGGGCCAAGTTCAAACTTTGTGTTAGCTCGATGAATATGGACTGATAAAATGTATGTGTGTGTGTGTGTGTGTGTGTGTGTATGTGTGTGTGTATGTATTGTGTACCCACACATGAGATACATTCATATACATTTATGTCCTCCAGATTCTTTATTTTATTTTTCCTCAATTACGTGTAAAAAAAAATTTAACAATTTTTTAATGTTTAATTAAAAAAACACACAGAGGGAAATGTCCTTTCCCTCTCCCCTCTCCATTCCCTGAGAGGGTGAGCAATCTGATTCCAGGTATAAATGTGCAATCTGCATATTCTTTATCACCTCATTACACGCATGTATCGGACCCCAGGACCACGGATTCAGAGTTGGCCGGGGCCTCTGGAGTCATGCAGCCCAGGCCCCTCACTTCGGAGTCAGCAGGCGGAGAGGTCACAACACCCGTTAGGAACAGAGCCCGCGTCTCAGCCCGGCTCTGGGTTGCATGTGACTCACGAAGGAGAAAAGAGCTAGTCCTCCCGTGTTCCTGCCCTTCTGCTTCAGAGGTGGCAGGGCCGCCAGTTGACTCAGAAAACCACAAATTGACATTATCTATGTTGTATTGTGTCTTTGTTTATTTTGCTAACTGCTTCTCGATGACATTTTCATTCTGCTGCCAGCAGATTAGATCATGTGCAGCAGCTGCCAAGTATTACACAAGTAGCCAGCAAGTACACACATATTATTCAAATCGAGCCAGTTCCAGCGCCCCGCCGAAGTGCCTGCTAGGTGACAGAGCATCGGGGACAAGGCAACAAAGACCAAACAACTCCCACCCTCGGCAAGCTTCTGTTCTATCGGGGGGAACATGCTGCAGAGAAATGGGATCATAGAATTAAAAGGAGATGAGAATCCGGAGCTCAGCGGTCCAACCCCTCATCTGCAGATGGGGAAACTGAGACTTGGGGGCTTAACTTACTTGTCCAGAGTCACAGATGCTAAGTGGGAGAGTAGAAACTTGAACCCAAGCCATCACTCTTCCCCAAAATCCACTATCAAATGATGGGAGGGGTACTCCCGGGTCCTGGCTCTAGCTAAATAATGCCACAAGTGATCTCATCATACACAAAGCTATCATCAGATATTATGTCCACCTTACAAAAACTGAGCTCGAACATCCAGCACCATGCGTGTCATTGCGTGGTCGAGAGCGGTACGTGACCCTGGATCTCTCCAACCTCCAAGCCGCTCTGCCCACCGGGCCACACGGCCCCTCGTGGAGGCCAGACAACGAGTAGCGTCACCCAAGAGCCAAGCCTGGCGTGGTAACCGTCGGGGGCCCCTCCCACGCCCCCCACCACACAGCAGCTGCGGAAAAAGGGACGTCAGCCAGCGTTCACCAAGGATCTCAGCTATGGGACTTTTCCTCCTAGGCGGGGAACGTGAGATGTGCTTTCTCCTTCTCCGGCCTGCGGTGAAGTCATTCCTGCCTCCGACACATGGTGGGGGGAGGGCCTGTGGGGGGGAGGGGGAGAAAGGCTGGGGGGGGGGGAAGAAGCCCGGAGGAAGCTTCTGAAGCTTCCCTCCCAGCTATCAACAGTTTGGAATTTACACTAGCGCCTTCCATCCCTGCCCTGCTCTTTCTTCACAGCTTTCCGGGCCTTAATGCAAACCACATGCAGACCCCAAGGCCTGCTTTCCCAGCCTGGGCACCGGCGGCTGCTATTGGCTACCGCGGGATGGGAACTCGGAGGTCTCCGAGGGGAAAACACAACAACCAGATCTCTTGTCTAAAAGGCAGAACTCAAAACATTTTTCATGCATTGTGGCCTCCTCGAAAAGCAGCAAGCTGTTTAAAAAACTACCTGGTCCAAATTGAGCATTTGCTTGACATGATGGAAAAGTGAATGCTATTTTCTGTTATACTGCCCCTATTCTACATCGACAAGAATATATATATTTTTTTGCTGTTCCCAACTGATTTCACAGTAGTGAACTCCGTTTATGAATTATCTGACACATTTCTTGCAATTCTTCTGACAACAGTGCTCAGTGGATATTTCAAGGCACCTCTCTCCTGACAAGTAGAAATATCAATATTTGAATAAATTGTGGATTTTAAACTTCTCACTCTGCTGCACCATGGCGAGGAAGACTGAATTCTTCTTTTCCTGGGTCTAATCCCCTTGAGCCTCACGGGAAGAATCTGTATGCAGCGTTTCATTACAAGAGAGCTGTACTGAGTGACATTTGAAGCTCACGTCGAAGTCGGTCTGATGAAGTTTACTTCCTTCAAACAACAAATAGCAGCCCTGTATTATTTCCCCTTCTTGGGGGGAAGACAGCAAAAAAAAAAAAAAAAAAAAAAAAAAAAAAAGCGCGCTCGGTGTCTGAGCAAAAACGCTGCGATGTTGATTCACAAATTGACAGGCCAATCTTTAAACAAATGTGTTTCTGGAGGGAAAAATACAGCTTTGTTCGAGCTAAGCATTTTTCTTGTGCCTGACAGAAACATTCCGAGGCTGATTAGAAGGAACTTGTTAGGGGTCTGGGTGTCTCAGACACTCTGACTCCACTTTTTAACAAGCATGCAAAGAAAACAACATAAAGATAACAAAACATTGGCGTTGCTATCTTGGGGGGAGATGGTGTGCTTTTTAACACTTTGGAGGCACATTTTCTGCAGGCTAATATGGCCTCGGCTCGGCGGGGAGAGCCGCCTCGGGGACGGCCCTCAAAACGGGGTGTTCGCCATTTGGGTGAACCCGGAGCCGGGAGCCTGGATGCACCATGGCCAATGATTGGTTTTCTTTGGCTAAATGACGGCCCGATGCTAACTAGAGAAAACATCCCAGTGCTAAGTCAGGGGGCAGATCGCCCGGCCTCTTATAGAGTGAGTGGACCATCCCTAGCTCTGATGGACCTAATGCTACCCCTCTGTGGCCCCCCAAACAGGGTTTCCCTGCAATAGATTGTTTGGGGGAAAAATGAATGGTGAGATATCAGGCCTGGAGAGAAATCCCAGAGATCCAGCGAAGAGTCGATCCCCACCCGCTCAGGAACTGCTCTCAAGCTCTGGGCCCTCAGCACGAAGCACCATTCCCACCCTCTCGGTCCCCCACACAAGTGCGCGGCCTTCCGCCTCCTTGTCGTTTCTTTCGTTCCCCAGAAGAGAGATAGTCATTATTATTGTTCCATTCTGCAGATGGGAAAACTCAGGTCTGGGGGAAGGCCGACTCTCACAGCAGTGTCCAGTCAGTAAGTGAGCCCAGATGCCCCGACACATGTTTTTATTCTCTTGCATGGTAATCATTCCCCTGAGCCAGGGTCAGGGCTCCCTGAGAGGCCATGGGGAGAAACCTTTTTGTGGGTCACAGAGACCGGAGCCATTTGGTGGCGGGGCTGAGGAAATGCCAACTATGTGAATGACCGAAGCGGAGGAGATTCACGGTCCGCCCCCTCCCCTAACTCCCTGACCATTACACAGCCCTGCCCCCAACAATTCTTTTTATTTTATTTATCTTTGCCAAAGGGGACGAGGCCGGGGTTCTCTCTGGCGAAAAATCAAACTTACTTAGTAGAGACTTTCACAAAATCCTCTCCAGAGCACTGGCCATGAGTAATCGACCACCAAGCGTTTATGAAGCCTTGACTATATGAGAGGCACATGCAAATGTTTACAAATGCCAAAAGGGAAACCATTTTTTCATTCCAATGGCAAGAGAACTTACATTTTTATTGGGGTGAGAAATTACGGCCAGAGAGCCAGAGTTGGAAGGGCCTTTGGAAGCCATCTGGCCCATTTCCCAGGTGAAGAAACTGAGGTCCAGGGAGGGTAAAAAATTAGCTGTAGGTCACAAGGGCAGTTCAGTGTCAGAAGGGGGATTTAAATCCAGCCCCGCTCACTCTAGGGCCCATTCCCCTTGACCACACTGCCTCGGCGACCTAATGGGGCCAGGGCTTAGCACACCCCTGACCTCCTCTGGTGGGCCAGAAAGTTGGGTCTGTTCATCTCTCGTTGCATAAGCAAAAAAAGCAAAGAAGCCAACCCAGGCCAAGTCCTGTTGTCCCCAGAGCCTGGGAGGTGGGGTGGCTTGTAATGGGGGGTCGTCAGGGGCTTTGGTATTAAGAAGGTCTTCATGTATTCTCCTTGAGTAGGGAGGGGAAAGAACAAACAAAGCAGGTGGCCCCTGCCCTGGGGAGGGAGTCAATTCAGCCAGTTTGCCCCAAGAGCCTAACCAGGGTCCTTCCGGCAGGGACAAGAGGGAAGGAAGATGGGCAGAGGCTGGGAAGGGAGAAGGGAGGAGAGCTGACCTGTTCCTAGGCCTTGGCTCCCCGAAGCTTCCCCGCTTCCACCACCTGAGGTCTCCTCTGGCCACAAAGGGGCGTCAGCGGGGAGACCATTTTTCTCAGGAGGAACGAGGTGGGCAGAAAAGGAAAGGAATAAACACGACTGTAACCAGGAGAGGAATGGAGGGAAGCCAGCGATCCACGAAGGCTGGATCAGGTTTAGGGATGCTGGGAGTAAGGGTGGGGCTGGGAGCCAGAGAGGATGGGAAAGAGCAGGCCAGCCGCAGACAGGAGGCGGCCAGAGACCTGCCAGGAGCACGTTCAGGGAGGGGGGGAGGTGCGGCAGGTGCGCTCAGCGGACACCTGCAGAGATAACGGGCATTCCCTGGCCAGGCCAGCTGGTCAGGAGCCCGGGGTCCCAGGGGAGTAGGCCCCGGGAGAGCCATGGGGACAGCAGACAGCAAACGTGGGCCTGGGAAAGGGATTGGGGGCAGAACAATCGCAGCCCACCCGGCGTAAAGTACAGCCGGACCTCCTCTGGAAGGCTCCTGATCCAAATCATGGTCCAAGGCTTATGACATAGTACGCGGTGAAGAAATGACAAAGGGCAGGCTCTGAGAAGTCTAGGAAGATCGGCATGAACTGATGCAGGACCGAGAAGTAGAACAGAGGTCACGGGGAAGGACCTGGAGACTCTGCCCACTGCCCCGCCCGCCCTGAGATCAGGGGGCCCGAGGGGGATCCTGGTTCCCGCTTCCAGCACAGGTGAAGGACCGGAGGTCGAGAGCGAGCCCGGCAGCTTCAGACACAGCCAATGTGTGGATTTGTTTTGCTTGGCTAAACGGAGCCGTTATCAAGCAGGCCTTCCGTGGCGAGGGGTGGGGAGCCGAGGGGGATAATTGCTGCCCCGTTAGTGACAGAGAGCCAAAGAAGAAGGGAGAAGAGAGGCCACGAAATGGCCGTGTTTGAGGAGCTTTCCCAAGTTCATCGTTTCAGTAACTCATTTTTTAAAGCTTCATGATCTGTGGATTATCCATCCCACTGCCCCGCCCATTCGCATGGATGACTAAGGGTGGACTGGAGACAATCAGCGAAGGAGAGAAATGGAAACAGGCAATTAGACACAGTGAGGGCTCGGCGGCCAGCGCCGGGTGAAGAAGAGCCGGAGAAAGAAAGAGGGGCCTGCGCCGAGCCCGCGCCGGACGCCCGGCAAAGACGGAAAACCGGATCCCCGGCTCCGGCTGTTTGCTCCTCGGGGCGATCCCCTGAACCCGTCTGAGACTGGAGGACTGCTCTGCAAGCCCTAGGAGGCCGGCCAGCCCCTAGGACCCCCCCCTGAGGGGGGGGAGAAAACGGGGAAATGGGAGCTAGGGCAAGCCAACAAACCCAGGCGAGGTGTGAGGCGAGGAGTCTGGGAGGACAAGCCTATAGGAGTCAGCGGCCTGGGAGGGGCCAGGAAGGGCCTTGGGAGACACATAGAGCAAGGGAGGGCCGGCTCTCCTCCTCACTGAGCCACGCCCACGGCGCGGGGTTCGGCTCTGGGGGACACGGACCGTCCTGCCGGTCCTTTCCTGACCGTCCAGCAGCCAGCGCCTCCCCTTCTGAGAGACCCATCCCATCATCCATCAGTAAGAACTAGGGAAACACCTGCCGTGGCAGGCCCTCTGCCCGGCCCAGGGACGCAGATAGAAAAAGGGAGCGCTCCTCCCCTCGGGGAGCTTTCCTTGTAAAGGGGGAGGCCGAAGTAGCACAAATCAACAGGGCCAAGGGGGGGGAGCCCAGCTGGAAGGAGCCTCCACAGGGAGGGGAGGGAGGCCCAGCTGGAAGGAGCCTCCACAGGGAGGGGAGGGAGGCCCAGCTGGAAGGAGCCTCCACAGGGAGGGGAGGGAGGCCCAGCTGGAAGGAGCCTCCACAGTTACAGTGTATGCATTTTGTTCCCACTCGCAGTACATGGTGTTTCCTCCATAGGTACAAAGTAGCACAGCCTCGGACACACAACCAGCACATGCGGAAGGAACTTAACTGGGTCCAGAATGGAAGCTCCTTAAAGGCAAAAGCTCTCCGAACCGCTCTGGTCTTGTCCCCGGCTCTCAGCACTTGCCCACAAACTTCCAGGCGCTTAATAAATGCTTGTGGAGGGAGAAAGTGAAGCGGGAGCATCCCCTGACAGAGGCCACGGGGCCTCTGAGAGCACAGTGCTCCACGGAGCTCAGTGTGCTCACGCAACACACGGGGGTGGGCCCATGTGTGTGTTTGTGTGTTTGTGTCTGCTTGTGAATATTGTGAATATCTGGGCACTTAGACTCTGTGTGTGTGTGTGTGTGTGTGTGTGTGTGTGTGTGTGTGTGTGTGTGTAAGAGTTCCGTGTCTGTGCCCACGTGCATCCACGTCCGCGTGTGTTCCAAACATCTGACCATCTCCCCACCCAGAGGACAGCAGGAGGGCTTTTGCAGCTGAGGTCGGCCCCTTGCCCCTCACCTCTGCAGAGGTGCAGAAGGGCAGGAATAAGGGACCCACTGAGGATTCACGATCTCCTAGGCCCTGGACCCCAGCCAGGTCTTCCCAGAGACCCTTGCTCAGCATAATACTTTTAGAGGCCCACAGTAACACTCCTGGGGTTAGAGGGGAAACTAGTGGCCGGCCATTTCCCCCTGAGCGGCCCCATGGGCCCCGGGCCTCTGTCCACAGACCTCTTGGAGGACGTGGAATCCAGGTTAGAAACTCCTGCTCTAGAACGGAGGAGGAGCTGGGAGTGCCCACAGCCCCCGCCTAGGACCAGAGTGCGAAGGCTGCCCCCCACTGTGTTCATGGGCAGCCATTCACCCAGAAGACTAGTTAAGAAATGGCAATGGCGTTTGGGCCCTGCCCAAGGCTGGCTTTGAGTGAACAGTCCGGGAGCCTGCGATCGGCACCATTGGCCCCCCAGATTCATCCCTCGTAAGGCCGGCTTGTTCCATGTGGGAAGCTGGCCCGCTCAGCCCCACAGCCTGGCACAAGGAGCGCCTCGCAGGAACCATATTTGTCTTCTTTTCCAGGGAGGAGATGAAAGGATGGTGGGGAGGCTGACAGCTCCTGAGCCAGGGAGGAGACAAAACAATAGCTGGAGGCAACATGTAAGGAAGCCGGTTTGTAGGTAAACACCGCACAAACTCCAGGAAGAAAGCTACTGAGTGCCAGCCAGGTGAGGAGCTGCACCTGCATTTGTCACCGAGGTCAAGAAAAGTGCCGGGGAAACTGAGGCAGGCATCCGCAAGTTCCTCATTCAAAAACCACCCCTTAAGCCCTGAACTGTGTGTCCAATCCCGGGCTGGGCAGGGGCTGCAAACCTCAGCTAAAACGGGACCTATACTCTTGGAGGTCATGACAGAACAGGAGGGAACCTAAGAGATCGCCTGACCCAGGGAGATGGCTCCAGGGCTCTGTCCCGATTCCCTGCCAGTCCATCAACAAGCATTCGTTAAGTACTCTGTGTGGGCCAGGGCCCAGGAACACATGAAACGGTCCCTGCCCTCAAGACGCCGACGTCGGGGCAGAAGCTGCCTTCCTGGCCTCCTGGCCTTGAGCCTCTCTTGTCCGTCCTCCACGCGGCCCCAGGGTGGTTTTCCTTAAGCACAGAGATGCCCGTCATTCCTTCCCCAGCCAGCTCCCACTGCTCCTACTCCCATGGCCAAACGCAAAGTCTTCCTTCCATTTTGCTTTTACGCTCTTCCCAGTCGGGCCCCAAACTCTCCCAGCCAGGCCGAGGCCCCTCCCGGGCCCTGTGGTCCAGCAGCCTGGGCTTCCGCGTGTCCCTGGGACACGGCACTCGCCTGTGCACCAGCTCCGCAGCCAAGCAGCAGCCCCATGTGTGGAACGTGGTCACTGCTCCCCTCCACATCACAGAAATCCGCCCCCCCCCTTCTGAAGGAAGTCCCCTTATCACCTCCCCCAAAGCTGCCTTGGTTTTCTTTCTATGAATTCGCTATTCTGCATATGGAATTGCGTATGTGAGTTTGTACATGGACCCACTTCTTCCCCCCGCAGAATTAAGCTTCGTGAGGACAGGGCCCATTTCATTTTTGTGCTTCAGAACCCTCCCTGAGCGCAGCGGCTGGCGCTCTGCTTAACAAGCGTCTGACCAAAGTTGATTGAATTAAATTGAAATGTAGACAAAATGATGTACGTAAAATAATATATTTTCATAATAATATATGTAAAATAATCAGATAAATACAACAGATACCCACAGACAGATACCATGAGGTGGAACCCTGAAAGAGTTTTCTATAAAAACTGGAACGTCGCGCGCAAAGCCATCGGGAAGGGCCCGATGTTGGCAGTGGCCTGGCTCCCTCCCTTTTCTACACTCGTAGGGGTGTGGGATTCGCCCCCGGTCACTTGGATGGCGAGAAGGATCTGTAACCCAGCGCTTCAGGCCATTTCAGAGGCAGCGCTCCTTCCACTAGGATCCCCTCACCCAAAGGAGACGCACAAAGAGAGTTAAACCAGGACAGAAAAATGAAATTACTTCATCCTCAACAAAACGACAAGTTGCTATTCGAAAGAAAGAATATTCTGGGCATTTCTATTCTGGAGAAGTGTGAACGCGGTGTTATCTCCATTATAGAGAAACCCAGTGGGTGAAAACACCTGAAGAAATAGAATAGATTTTGAGGGAAAAGGACATTTTGGTCCTTGTCTAGGAGAGCCTAATGGGATTCCTTTGGATGGAGCATTGGAAAAGCAAGAGTTTGATCCTGCTTGGGAATGGCTTCCCTGCAATGGCATCTCCTGAGGCAGAAGCATGACCCGGGGCCCCGAGGATCCTGGGACTCAGGGCAATTGGCCGCTTTTGGGTGACCCCCAAGCGCTTAAGCAGCTTTACCAGAGACTGAACCTACAACCCCAAAATGCCGGAGCCCTTGGGTGACTCAGAGCTTTGGGGGAAGGGGAGCAAGCGCTAGAGGCTCAGCCTCAGAGGAGGAGTCTCCAGCATTAGGAAAATACGGCATCTCAGACTTGGGAGGGCATCTCCATGGGCAGCTGGCGCATCCTGCCTGCATGAAGTGGCCATTGCTTTGAATGAGAAGACACTGATGGCTCTCCCTAGACAGGGAACCCATTCCACCTTGAGATATCGCCCACTGTGGGGCCGTCCGCCCTTCTGTCCAGCCTCTTTGCTGCTACTGGCACTGCTCTACTTTGGGGGCCCAGAAGAGCAAGAGCGGCCAGCACTCGAAGACATCTCCCCTGTGCTCTCGGGCTTTCTCTTCTCTCCTTCCATCTCCTCAGTTCCTTCTAAGGTCTGAGCCTCTTCATCATTCTGATGCCCCTCCAGCTTCACCAAGTCCTATAATAAAATGGGGAGTCCAGAGCTGCAGGCCGGGGCTGACCCCTCTCACTGGGGCTGGGGGTAGACTCCAGAATGGAACAAAAGTGCTACTACGCGGCCGACCTCTCGAGCCAAGAGGAAGTGAGCACAATGTCTCCAGAGAGGGATTTCGAAGGCTGTACTGTCCTGAGGACCTGGAGTCTCTTGCCTGCCCTCAGTTCAGTCTTTGGGGGGAAGGGGTTTCAAGAGCCAGAGTAATCCAGCCACCAAGCCTCCAGGGCCAGCTGGCAGACCCGAGAAAGAGAAACCTGCCACTGCCCTGGGCAGAGGAGCTTCCCTCCCTGCCAAGCCGACTGCCATCAGCTCGGCTGGTTCCCAGGAGGATCCAATGCCTCATCCGCCAGCCCCGGGTTCAACTTGTTCCATCGCTGGAGCAGCAGGAGGAGAAGACTCTACTGTCTGGGGCTGAAGAAGGAGCCTGCCCAGGAGAAGCCTCCTGTCTAGTCAGGGGAGAAGAAGCAAAGAAAGGGCCAGCAACAGGGAATTCTGGGAGGCGCGCGGTAAGGAGGGGGGACACCTGGAAAGAGTCAGAAGGGCTGGGTGCAGATCCTGCTGCTGCTCCATCCTCCCTTTGGCACTTGGGCAAGGTGTTTGACCCTCCAAGTGTGGGAGCCTGGGACCCTCCGAGTGTAGGATTCTGGGACCCTCTGAGTGTAGGAGTCTGGGACCCTCCGAGTGTAGGATTCTGGGACCCTCTGAGTGTAGGAATCTGGGACCCTCTGAGTGTAGGATTCTGGGACCCTCTGAGTGTAGGAGTCTGGGACCCTCTGAGTGTAGGAGTCTGGGACCCTCTGAGTGTAGGAATCTGGGACCCTCTGAGTGTAGGAGTCTGGGACCCTCTGAGTGTAGGAATCTGGGACCCTCTGAGTGTGAGAGTCTGGGACCCTCTGAGTGTAGGAATCTGGGACCCTCTGAGTGTAGGAATCTGGGACCCTCTGAGTGTAGGAATCTGGGACCCTCTGAGTGTAGGAGTCTGGGACCCTCCGAGTGTAGGAATCTGGGACCCTCTGAGTGTAGGAGTCTGGGACCCTCTGAGTGTAGGAGTCTGGGACCCTCCGAGTGTAGGAATCTGGGACCCTCTGAGTGTGGGAGTCTGGGACCCTCCGTCCTGCCAGCAGAGCAGCTGACATGAGCTGGGCTCTAAAACATGGATCTGCATTCAGGCCAGACATGCCTTAATTAGTAAGAGACGGTCCAAACTCCCGCTAAGACACAGTTCAAAGCACTGTCAGTACCACCCACGGGGAGCCAATCGTGATGGACGTGTCAGGGTAAAAAGCAGGATTTCCTGAAGCGGTTTTCAATTTGTTAGAAATTGGGGCACAAAACCCAGCTGACGTTTGGGGGGCACTTGAAGGAATGCCTTCCATTTACTGCGTTTGTCCCCAGAGAGACCGTCAGAGGTGGGGTGCAATGGAGAGCTCAGATAGCTGGGGTGATCTGCCCAGGATTCTATTGCTAGTAAGCATCTGAGGCAGCATTTGAATTCAGCTCTCTCTGATTATATGTCCATTACTCTATCTCCTGGGCTACTGGTATTGAAGGCAAATAGGAATGAGGCCTCTAAACCATACCAAAGAATCACTGGGAGCTACTCATGACTTAGTTTGCGAATATAATATTAATTTAATGTATTTTGCTAAATATTTGCCAAGTATATTTTAGCCCGGTTCAGGTAGTGCTGGGGAGTGTTGTGGCCCACATGCGGGCTGAGGCTCATCTTTGACACCTCCGCCCACCATCATCCTGCCTTTCAAAACATCCTGAGCAGGCCCAGTCATGAGAGGAGGAAAAAGGACAAGTGAAATCTGTGAAAGGAACCAGGCTGGCCCGACAAGAAGGAAGGGCTTCTCTTCTGTTGCTGTTTCATCTAAAATAGTTCTCTTTTCTTCCCAATTTGTCTGTACAGAGCCCAAGAAAGTCCATTAAAAAGAAATCTGAAGGAATACTTGGACCGTTGACAAATAAAAAGAATGGAAGGAAGGAAGGAAGGAAGGAAGGAAGGAAGGAAGGAAGGAAGGAAGGAAGGAAGGAAGGAAGGAAGGAAGGAGAAAGGGAGAAAGGAAGGAAGAAAGGAGGGAGGGAGGGAAGGAGAGAGAAGAAAGGAGGGAAGAAGGGAAACAAGGAAGGAAAGAAAAGGAAGGAAGGAAAGAGGGGAAGGAAGAAATTGAAAAAAGGGAAGGAGGGAAGTAAAAAGAAAAGGAAGGAAGAAAAGAGGGAAGGAGAGAGAAAAGGAAGGAGTGAAGAAAGGAAAAAATGAAGAAAAGGGAAGGAAGAAAGGAGGTAGGGAAGGAAGTAAAGAAGAAAGAAAAGGAGGGAAAGAGGGAGGGAAGGAGAAAAGGAGAGAGGGAAGGAAGGAGGAAGATAGAACACTGGCTCTTATCCCTAGGTCAGAGAGCAAAGGTTCCTCTTGTCTGGAGGAGTCACAGACAGAGGGTGGAAGCATTTGGAATCAAAGGTAGAGAAGAACATTCATAGCAACCCAGCAGTGAACTTCCAGACTCCTGGCAAGGCTGAACTAGGGGATCCCCTCTCTTTTCCTTTTGGGGACCCCTGGACTATCAGGCTATTTATTCCACCAGGTTTTCCTTCTCTACGGACCCATTCCTTGCACCCAAGGTTCATCCCACTGACCTCTCTTGAGGTCACAATATTACTACTAGTGTTGTAGTTAATGACAGCAACTGTTGACATAGCGAGATCCCTTAACACGATTTGCTCCTTGCAAGGAGCCTCTTGGGGAAGCCCCCCGGGAGCAGGGGCCATCAGCGTGGAGATGGATGAGTCAGCATCTTTATCAGTGACCAAGGCGCGGAGGACACACGTGGTGGCGAGGGCACTCCGCTGGGAGGGCCAGCTCACCGGGCAGCCTCAGGATCCTCTCAGGCGCCAAGAACCTGGGCTAGACCTGAGCGGATGACCATAAAGAGACAAGTGGAGAGTGTTGGGCTTGAGCTCCAACGATCCATATCCTAAGGGGAGGATGGGAAGCCTGGCCAGACAAGAGAGAACCTGTGGATAATCTGCGTTTAAAGTCACTCAGCAGGTGCCCATCGTGTGATGGCACAGAGCAGTATCCCAGAGTCCTAGACCCAGGACTGAGCAGACAAAATGGTCGGAGCCCATCTGCAGCATTAGAGTAAGTTCCAGTTCTGGGTGAGCTTAGCTATCTATTTACCCTTGGCTTCCTCAAATGGGAAGGAATTGGGCTTCCTACACCAAGGACAGCGCCTGGAGAGCTTCAGAAACGCTCCTTATGGCTTCTAGGAGCCAGGCGTGGGGAAAGACATCAGGGAGCTGGGGAGTGTCCAAAGGAGGATGGACACTGCAGGATCAGGGGAAGGAGTTGGGAAGGTTTGGGCAGGAGAAAAAAAAGGCTTTGGGGGCCCATGAGAACTGTCTTCAAATACCCGAGGGCCTCTTGCATGGAGGAAGAAACAGATTCGGCCTCCTGGGGCTCTGAGGGGCGACAGAGGGAAAGTCACAAAGGGAGAAACTGAGGCTGGGGCCTAAAAGATAGTTTGAGCAACACAGGCTATCCGGAGGAGCTGGGCTGCCTCCCACAGAAGCTACAACCCCTTGAGAGCAAGGACTGTTCCTCAAAGCGCCAGCCTTTCTGCCCATGGGAAGGCCTCTAAACTACTGGCTGATTGGCTAACTGATATCCGGGCACAGGGCAATCACCGGCCTCCAGTGAGTCCTCCTGAGAACCCTCACTCCTCCCTGCCCCAGCCCCTGCAGACCAACTGGAGGCAACGGGGAGGAGCTCTTGCACTGCCGCCCTGGGGCAGCCATGCTTGGTGCGAAGAAAAGAATATGTCTGTCTGGAAGAAAGGGCCCTACTTGTCTACGTGAAGGCTCTGGAGCCACAAAGGGGAGAAATCTTTTAGGAGGAGACACCCCAATATCGCTTGGCCACTAAAGCTCCGGCCCTCTCCATACCTTCCCCAGTGTTTGGTGGGTGGGCCCCTTCTCCCTGGGGGGGCAGCCCTCTGTGGCCTTTGCCTTGGCCAGACAGGTCCTCGATGGGGCCCAACTAAGCCACTGCTCTGCTCAGAAGCTGCCAGGGATGCCCTGCTGGTCCGGCGGTACGAGACCCAGCCCCTCCTTGGCCCAGAGTTGAAGTCTTCCTGCAAGCTGCCCCGACTCCTCCCGTAGGCAGATTTCCGGAGCTTCCCCTGAGCTTCCCCTTCATGCTCTCTCTCGTGCAGCCTCCCTGAGGCGCTCACGGACCCAGACTCTTCACTCTGCCTCACATGGATGTCCCCTTCCCAGCTCTGTCACTTAGAAGCCCCTCTATGGAGCCTCCTCTGCTTCCTGAGACTCTCTGGCCTCCGTGTCTGCCGGGGGGGTCTTTGTGGAGGACTGGCTCTGGAGCCAGAAGGTCTGGATTCAGATCCTGCCTCTGACGCTTATAATTTAGGGGATAAAGGGAAAGCTGAGATGCTCCATGAAAGCTAAAATCTGCAGAGATGGGCAATGAGTTAAAGAAAAAGCCAGCCCCATTAGCCAGGCTGTCTGCCTCTTTAGATTACCCACTACCCACTTTCCTGTGTTCATATTGTAGGGCAAAAGTAAGCCCCTGAGGGTTCTCTGTATACAGTAGGCACTTAAGAAACACTGGATAAATCCAAGGTCTGACACATGGTCAGTCCCTCTCGGGGACCTGCCAGAATGGCGTAGCCACAGAGGCTATGGAAGGAGGGACACAAGAAGGATTGCTGGGATGCTCCGGCAGTGGCCGTCACCAGGCACCCAGGGACTGGGGACCCAAAGAGGCATCTGCTGGCCTCCTGCCCTGCCCGCTGAGAAGAGAAGGGTCTGGGGAGGGGAGGAGGAGATACTTCAGCAAGCCCAGGGGGGTGGGGCTGATGGCAGAAGGTCAGAGAGGACGGAAAAGGAAGGCTGCCCTGTCATTGGTCTGTTACCAAATCTGAAAAAATAGCTGTACTCTCTTTTAAAAATTGTCTGGGGAATTATATTAAACACTGACGGTACCTGGGCTATCACAGAGCCAGAAGAGCGCCGGGATTGCAGCCGGGAGAGCCGAGTTCAAGTTGGAGCTGAGCCCCAAGACAGAGCTGACTTAAGGTTTCACAGCTTTCTGACAATACTGGCTAACTGGGTTCTTGGCGCAACCCTGCGAGACAGGCAGCCTGGGCGCTCTCGTTCCCTTCGGCAAGCGAGAAAACGGCATCGGGATTAAAACTGGCCGCCTGTGAATGGCAGCGCCTGCACTCGAGGCCGCCTTGGGAGGAGTTCCCTTGGAGGTCTCCAAGCAGAGGCCCATGGCCCCTTGGCGGGGTCCCACAGACAGTCCTCGCCATGCAGAGCTCAGCTGGGGGCCACGGGTTTCTGTCTCCTGCCTGACTGGGCGCCGGGGCCATTTCCAATCATGTTAACCCGTGTTGACTAGTCATTGGACTTCATGGTCAATTACCCAAACAGGAACACTTGTTCTGAGGGGCCGAGCGGCCACTTCTACCTGGGCGCCTAATTAGCCACACAACGGTTCTTTTATCTGATGTTAATTTACCGAGGTGAGTGGGCGCGGGGTCACCTTTGGAGAGCCGGCGGCCACGGCGGGAATACAGACTCATCTTCGCCCACCTCGTGGCCGGCGGGAAAAAGGCAGGAAGACGGAAGAAGGCCCGATGTCCTTGCAGAAGGCCCCTCTTTCCCAACACACCGGGGGCTGCGTCACGAAGAGCAGGGCAGACCCTGCATACAGCAGGCACCCTGCCACGGCTCCGGCTGCTCGGCCAAACAGGCAGGAGGGAGACGAGCTCTCGGTGGGCTGGGCGGGAGCTCTCCAGAGCGGTGCCCCGAGAGTCTGGGCTCGGATCTCCTCTGGCCCACATTTTTATCAATGATTTGAATAAAGGCCTAGAAGGCCCGCTGATCAAACGTGCAGATGAGACAGGGCTGGGAGCAAGTCTAACACACTGAGAGACAGCTAGGATGCAGAGAGATCCCAGAGGGCCCCAACATTGGGCTGAATCTAATCAGAGCGGGTTTAATGGGAATAAATGTGGTGTTTTACACTGGGGTTTAAAAGATGTTTCACAAGCACAAGGCGGGGGATGCACGCTTAGATAGACAGCGATTTGTTTGAAGAAGATCCCAAGTATTAGTGGACTGCAGACTCCCGGGTGTGAACTTGGGGAAGAAGCCAGATCCACGGGCCCGCTCTGCCCCAGTGGCGTCGGGGCGGAAGGACGGCTTCCAGAGCATCCGGGGGACGCCCCTCCGATGAGAGGCCTCGCGTCCACGCCACGTGGGCCGTGGCCGCAGAGACCGTGGACGTGGCCACCCAATACGAGACTCGTGAGACTCCTAATAGCTGTCTTCAAGGACTGTAAGGGATGTCACAGGAAAAACAGATTACATCTGTCCTGATTGGCCCTAGGAAGCAGAAACAGGAGCAGTGGGTGAAAAGAAGTTTCCAAGAGCCTGTTCCAGCTTAGGGGCAGGAAAACCTAACAGCTGGAGCTGTTCCAAAGCAGCCTGGGGTATCCCGGGAGCAAGGCTCTTCAATGGGGGGCTCTGGGCAAGAGCGCTGACCGCTCACGGGCGGACGGAACAAGCGGCTGGGGTGGCCCACGGGCCGAGGGCAGGGCATCTGGAGGCAGAGGTCCAGGATGGGATTCCCTACCGCCCAAAGCTTATGCCCATTGAGACTCTGCCAAACCTCACCCTTCTCTGAGACTCAGTTCATCCTTCCACAAAGGTGGGAAAGGGGGGATTCGGAGACGGCTTCTAAAGGCGTGCTCTGATCCAAGTCGGAAATACTAGGATTCTGGGATAGATGTTTGCTTTGTCGTTGTGATTGTTTAGAATGTCCAAGCAGGAAACAGCAAGAGATTATGTCACGCTCTGAGGCAAATGAAGAAGGAGAAAGTCTAATGACTTTGGACTAGGTGGGCTCAGTAGTTGGGGGACAGAAGAGAGGAGGGTGGCGGAAAGCATATACCCATTATTGGTGAAAATGGATGCCTTTTCGGCCATTTTGAGATTCATAACTTTTGAGAACCTCACTTATACTGTGGACTGGAATATAAATAAATATTCATAAGCAAAATGAAGCAGACAGATGAGAAAGAGAATCCCATCCTAGATTATAATCTATAATTGTATATATGATATAATTGCAATAATAATTATAATATATAATATATATCATTATAAAAGTCCACAGGCAGACATATCAGCCCTCCCTCCCGCCAGGGAACAAATGTGCATCAAAAAAAGCATGATTTTTTCCGTGCTCGTTCTGAAAAATGGAGTGATTGTTGAGCTCTCTTATTAATCAATGAGATCTTAAAAATTCCCATAGAAAAAAATGGATTCTTAACTTTTTAATTTAGGAAGCTTCACATACAAATGATGTCTAAGTCATAGCTCATTCTGAATTCATTGGATCCAGATTAATAAAGTTTTACCGCCTAGACCATCCAAACAACCTGAATAATTGTGAGGGATGCCATAGCATGGCCGACTTAATGGAGGAGAAGTATAAAATCATTCTAATTAGTTGCTAATCCACCTCTAGAATGAGGAAGGACATTGAAATACACACACGCGCACACACACACACACACACACACACGCACTCCAGGCAGAAATGCATCTGGGTAGGTGGATCCGACCAAGGCTCATTTCCATTTTCTCATTAGAGCGCGCCTTGTCTTCATTCTTGCTGGGCCGCTTTGCCATTGAGATGAAAACTGAACCTTACCGGGAGCATACGGCGCGCTATTGTCAGTGAAGTCCACAAATCATTGCCAGTCAAAACTTAATTTGGCCTTTTTACCCAATGAGCACCCAGATGCTCAGAGAGGCTGGCAGCAGAGTCACAACCAGGGCTCTCGCGGCAGTCCCACGGCACCCCCAGAGTCCCCAGAAAATCTCCCTCCTACGAGGGGGGAAACTCCTTTTCATTAGGGGAAAATCGGTGACCTCTGGGGAAAAAGAACCCCCAAAGAGGAGAAAAGGTAGGATCTGCCCGTGATGTGGGTGCAGTTTTCCAGAGGAAGCTCCTTTGCATGATTCTGGGGGTCCTAGAACGGGCTTGGCTAAGAGTGGCTGCCATCTTGGATGGTTCTTCTTCCCTCCCACCCCAAGGTGGACACATGTATATTATCACAATGTTCCGGGGCCCTTGCCGATGGTAAAAGCGGGTTCTGACTCTATAAAACATGCCGTGAGTAGCTGTTTCACTTCCCGGTACTGCAAAACACTCTCAAAACCCCACAATCGCTTGACAAGCACTTATTAAGTGCCAGCTGGATACCAGGCACTGCACTAGCTGTCAAGGGCAAGGAAAGAAACAGTCCTGATCCTTAAATGCTTCCTATGGACTCTCATCTCCCACTGCCACTGCTCGTAAAGGCTGTTCCTGGTACCCCAAGTGCTCTTCTCTTCGCCCCGGCTTCCTTTCAAGGCTCGGCTAAGGCCCCCGCACACAAGCCTGATTCCTGATGCACCTCCCCCCATGGAATTGCCTACCAGAATTTGCACTTACTTATAGGGGGGCATATTGACATCTCTAGGAAATGTGAGCTCTCTGGGGGCAGAAATGGTTTTCTTGTCTGTCTGTCTCTCCAGTTGTAGCCAAGGACCTGCCTCCCCAAAGCACTTCACAGATGTTTGTTGACTGACAGTGTGATTGAAAGTACAAAAAGGGGGTCTGGAATTCCATGGGTGAGAATCATTTCCACCTTCCTCTACAGAACTCCGTGATGTCTCCGGGATAACCTTGGTACTGGGGGGCTATTCCAAACGTCACGTCAGAGGGACCGAGAAAAGAAAACTGTGCCATCTAGAACCTCGGTGTGCCGGTCCTGGGGAAGGCAAAGCATCCAGCTGTTTTCTGCTCACAGAGAATCCCACGTCTGGGGAGGACTGTCACACAGCACGCCCCCCACTCTCTAAGCCCAGCATCTCTTACAAAGTCACACCTCTGCATGTTCCCAGTTAGGGACGTGGCCAGAGCTTCGTTCCCTCTGTGGATCCGGACTTTCTCGGCTCCTTTGGGCCTCCTCCCACCTTCCAGTCTCAAGTCTATGTGCTGAAAACCAGCGTGTACAAGTGACTTTTCTCAGCTGTTGCAAAGCCAAAAACACAGCTGCCGTTGAGACCAAGCCATTCTCTAAGGCAACCAGGCTTGTGTCCAATTGCTTTGGAGGATCTGGGAATGGAGATGGAGAGAGGGCTTCCTCCCTTCTCCGCCTGGAAGGGCCTCTTGCTGGTGTTTTCTCAGACACAAAGGAGGCCCGAGGACAGCAAAATCAAAATGAGGCTGCTTCCAAAGGGGAGATTCAAGCCAGTTACTGAGCCAAAGGCTCAGCCCAGTGACATCCTGCCTGCTCACGTTACAGTTGTCCGAGTTATCTCCGATTCACTAATGTGGCTAAATCAATCGATCAGCACGTCTCTATTAGGTTCTTAGCCCACGCCAGGCCATTTGCTCAGTACTAGGGATATGAAGACAGAGAGAAAAGCGTTCCTTCCCTCAAGAAGATGATATTCTACCAGGGCAAGCAGCAGCAACTGAGAAAATCTTTGTAAATGCTATAGAAAGGTAGAATATCATATGTATTGCATATGTCAAATGAGAAATCTTTGTAAACATTATAGAAAGACATAAAATCATACGTATTGCATATATCAAATGAGAAAATCTTTGCAAACATTATAGAAAGATATATTGTATGTATTGCATATATCAAATGAGAAAATCTTTGTAAACATAGAAAGACATAAAATTGTAATTACATATGTCAAATGAGAAATCTTTGTAAATATTATAGAAGGATATAATATTGTACGTATTGCATATATCAAATGAGAAAATCTTTGTAAACATAGAAAGACATAAAATTGTAATTACATATGTCAAATGAGAAATCTTTGTAAATATTATAGAAGGATATAATATTGTACGTATTGCATATATCAGATGAGAAAATCTTTGCAAACATTATAAAAAGATATTGTATGTATTGCATATATCAAATGAGAAAATCTTTATAAATGCTATAAAGATAGAAAATCATATGTATTACATATGTAATATGTAAAGCCCTATGTATTACATTACAAATGAGAAAATATTTGTAAACATAGAAAGACATAAAATTGTAATTACATATGTCAAATGAGAAATCTTTGTAAATATTATAGAAAGATAATATTGTACATATTGCATATATCAAATGAGAAAATCTTTATAAATGCTATAAAGATAGAAAATCATATGTATTACATATGTAATATGTAAAGCCCTATGTATTATATTACAAATGGGAAAATATTTGTAAACATAGAAAGATATAAAATCATACATATTACATATGTCAAATGAGAAAATCTTGGTAAGCATTATAGAAAGATATAAAACCATACGAATTACATATATCAGGTGAGAAAATCTTTGTAAATGTTACAGAAAGATAGAAAATCATATATATTGCATATATCAAATGAGAAAATCTTTGGAAATGTTATAGAAATATATCATCATATCAAATGAGATACTCTTTGTAAACATTATAAAGTTATAATATCATGCCCATTGCATATATCAAATGAGATAGTCTTTATAAACGTTGCAGAAAGATATACTTATGACATATAGCAAACAAGATAAAATTTTTAAGTGCTTATCACAATGCCAGTCGCATAGTAGGTGCTTAATAAATGCTCATTCCCTTTTCCTTTTCATATACGTAAACCAGATGTAGAGTTATAACAAATTAATTGTGGGTGGAGTTTGGAGAGCTGAAGCAGAGAATATATTATGAAGATGGGTATGGATGGAGATCCAGGCTCCAGTTCAATCCCTGCCTCAGATGCTAATTAGACGGGTGATCCCGGTCAAGTTCTTTTGTTTTCAGCTTGGTTTTTCTTATCTACAAAATGGGAAAAATTAAAAGCCCCTAACTCTCAGGATAATTGTGGGGATCAAATTAGATAATATATGTAAAGTACTTCACAGATCTTAAAGTGGTAAATAAATTCTGGCTGCTCTTATTACTATTATTATTGTCATTAAGTGATTAGCTGGTCACTCCAAAGACTAATTTAAGTCCACTCACTTTGTCAATCAGATGAGAGAAAGGCACCATATTGTACATATGCCTCCAGACCCGCTCCTGAAAGCCAGGCCCTGGATCATTTGCTGCCTGTCTTTCTTTCTGGGAAGGCCCCTCTGCTTCCTTCACTGTCCCCGTGGCTGCCCCAAATTTGCCATTTTGTCACTGATTGGGCCAGAAGTGTTCCCGGCCTTGTGTTTGGGTCACCTTGACAAGTGGCTGGAAGATGGGTACAGCACCCTCTCCTAGGCTAACCCACCAAATAATGTCCCCAAATAAAAGAGTCCAGGTGAAGAACGGAGTGGGGTTTGCTCATGGGAACAAAGTCAAGCCTTGGTTCACAGGCAGAACTCCCAGAAGGCTCCATGCAGGATGCTTCCCCACTGTCTGCTTAAATCACTGTGACTCCAACTCCAGAAGACCCCAGTCAGCTAAGCATCCTTTGTCCGCCATACCTCGGAAAATCAAAGCCCGGAGCTCAGGGAAGGGAGGCTGGGAGGCAGGCAGTGCCCTTCCACACACCCGGGAGCATTTACAACCCCGTGCCAATCTCAGTCCCGCCAGTGCCCACCTCTAACCAAGACAAATGCACTCAGGCTGCTTCTCCCCAACCTCCCCCTCCTCTCCTCCCAATCTCTGAGTGTTCCCTGCACCAACACGGCTCTGATGCATTTCACTCTTGACTGGATACAGTGAGATTGCTAATCAGGATTACTTGATTCAGTCAACACTGATTTCAATAAAAAGACAAAAAAAATTATCATAAATATAGAGAAAGTGCTGGCGGCAGTGACAGGTGATTAAAATCTCATTCACTTGGAATCAGCCTGATTCATGGTCGTGAGCGAACGAGCGAACGGAGGAAGTCCTCATATCTCCCCCAGATGATTATCATCTCCCTCACTCCAAGTCACTTCTGATTGCACATGCACACACAAATGGGCACCAAGCAGATTCATGAACAACAGATCGTCGTGTGGGGGGCTGACCTCCTTCAAATGGAGCTTTGTCTAACAAGTCTTCTGAAGCAAACATGGCGCCCAGTGACCAAGGGTAATGAGTGAGCGAGCTGGAGCTCAAAATTCATCATGAGCTAGAAATTAGCAGGTGACAAACTCGTCAGCAAATGGGAAGCTCCAACTACGCGGTTACTCTGATGTTCATATTTATAAGCGTAAATCTGAGGATTCACAGTCACAATGTTCCCAACAAATCACAACTGGACAATAGTCTGAAAGATCTGTTGATTAGAAAAGCAAAGTGATGCTTCAAGACTAAAGGAATAAAGAGGGACCGTTACGTCCTGCCATTCTCATCATTTGAGTGGCTCTTCATGCCGCAGAGGCTGGGAGAAAGCTGCTCACTGAGGAACTTCCACTCAAAGACTCTCTGAGTTTGGGGACTTCTGAGGTCACGGGTGTAACCTGCACTTGAACAAGGGTCTCACCTACTGCGTATGTCTTTTATCCCCCTGGATTGTGAGCTTCTTGAGGAAAGGGACCATACTTTTGCCTTTGCTTTGTATCCCCGTGGCTTAGCATAGTGAGTTAATGTATGTATGCGTGTAGGCAGGTGCTTAATAAATGTTCAGTGGATTACATTGGATTGGACCAACTGACCGATTCATTCTCTACATCAGTGTCAGATAATTGGTCCTCCATCCTTTGCTGGGAGACCTCCATTAATGGAAAGCCCCTCACCTTATGAAACAGCAGCTCCCACCCTGTCATTGGAAGCATCTCCTCCAACTGGGCCCAGACTTGTCTCTTTATAATTTCTACCCAGTGTTCCTAGTTCTGCCCACACGGGGCCAAGGACAAATGGATGCTTTCTTCTACCCAGTGCCTCTCCCCGAGTCTTTGCGTCTGTGGATCCAAAACTAAATATTTTCTTCCAAAGCTCTTGCTAGAGCGTGGTCTTGGGAGCCTTCGCTGTGCTGGCTGCCCTTCTCTGGATGTGCTCACACTACTCTAAAAGAAAGAGTGTGGAAATAATGAGGATGTGGTCTCTTTGGGGCCGACCCAAAGCCCAGAGAAGGTCCAGCTGAGTTTTGAACCCAGGATCCGGCGTCCAAACCAAGCAGCATCCTCATTTTTCTCAGGCTTAAATGCCCTGGAAGAATCTGTAGCATCTTTTTCTTAATAGGAGTGAGATGGGAAGGGCAATGATTGACTCTGGATAATTGTTTTGCCGCTAGCACATTTGCATATGATTAAGTGACACCTTAGTGGTGAGGCTGGGAGTTTGGGGAAGTTCATTCCCTTTCCCTCCCTCCCATTTCTCTCCCTGCTTAATAGACTGAATATGGTTTACTGCAAGGCAGCCATCCCACCACCCATCCATGAAGAGTGACGATGGGAGAAAACACTTATAAACAAGCTCCCCCATCTAATGAATCCAGGTCTTCCCATTAAGATTTGAGCTGCTTCAAGGAAGAAGCTCCCAGGCCTTCCCCAGAGAGCCGGGCTGCCCGAAGGCTGGACACCCCGAAGCACCACCGGCTCGCCATAAGACACTCGGACTTCACTGTGGATTTAGGTACTAACAATGGCCTTGGAGCCTGCAAACAGTGACAAGAAACGCGCTTTTCCCTTCCCCTGGCACTCTTTTAGGCCAACAATTCTGGGATGGGGAGGAGGCTCTGCCCTCCAGAATCCTTCAGGGCTGGGCTTTGAAAACAGAGTGCACTTTTTGTTTTTCTTCCCAGGTTATTTTTACCTTCTTTCTAAATCCGATTTTTCTTGTGCAACAAGAGAACTGTATAAATATATACACATATATTTTATTTTAGATGTATTTTAACATGTTTAACATGTATGAGAGTGCCTGCCATCTAGGGGAGGGGGTGGAGGGAGGGAAGGGAAAAAATTGGAGTAGAAGTGAGTGCAAGGGACAATGTTGAAAAATTAGCCACGTGTATGTTCTGTCGATAAAAAGCTATAATAAAATAAAAAAGAAAACAGAGTGCACAATAAGGGCAGACCCCAGCTTGCAGTGGTCAGCCAGGCTGAATGGCTCATGGGAAAGGAGAACTTATCTCGGGGGCCAGGGCCAACACAAGATATGAACACACTCAACAGCGAAGTACACCTCCTGTGCTCCACACTTGTGTTAGGAGCTTGGAGAAGGGAGGAGGTGCTCCGAAGGTGACCTGGATGCAGACCTTGCCCTCAAGAACCTTGTAATCTAATAGGGAAGATTAAACTTATTTTGGAGTGATTATATTAAAAATAAGATCAGCATCTATTACCCAGCGACTTTGTGCCGGCTACCATACTAGACCAGAGGTGTCAGCTCATAGAGCCCCCGAAGCATCCCTAACCTGACAAAAATATAATTGGGAAATGTTTAACAAAATGAACAAAAGTCCAACGTGGATAATACGAATTTGGGTTTTTCTAAGTCAACATGGGGCCCCAGGGAGCCATTCCTTTTGAGTTTGAAATCACTGGACAATGCAAAGAGAGATACCAAGATGAAACCGAACAGTCCCTGCCCTCAAGGGCTTCCATTCCTCTCCTCTCGGAGCACTGCATTACTGGAAGAAACAATATTGACATTAAGGTGCATACAGTTAAGTGGGGGGAAGGAGGAAAGAGGAGAGGAAATGGGTCTCACTTGGGACATAAAATTGACCTGAGCCTTACAGGGAACCAGAACTTCTCAGAGATAGAGGTGAGAAGGGAAGGGCGCTCCTGATGGGCACATAATGGGATGGAGGAACAGAAGCAAGAGCTCATCAAAGGGAGTGATGGGCAATCAGCCCTGGGAGATGGGGAGTCAGATTGTAAAGGGCAATGGGGAGAGCCTGAAGTTTCTTGAGAAAGGGAATGGCCTGGTCAGGTATAAACTTTAAAAATATCAGGCTGACTGCAGGGTGAAGGCTGGATCCTCAGTTAGAGGAACTCAAGGCCAAGAGGCCAATGAGAAAGCAACTGCTATGGTCCAAGAAGAAGCCTTTGAGGACCTGAACTAGTTGTTGGGGAGTAGAAAAAAGGGCACAGATATTAAAAAAGCCAAACAAGCCCCCAAATACGACTTCACAGAGGAAGAATCATGGGTGAGTGCAAAAGAGGTGCCTGGTCCTAGAGAAGATGCCCAGAGACGCTGAGCTCCGCTCTGAATCTGAGGGGTCCTCTGGGCCGGACCGGAACCTGGGACTCAGCCTGTCTACACTCTCCACCGAGAAGGCTTTGAGGGCAGAGACCGGACGCCCAGAGCCTAGCACAGCGCCTGCCCTTGGGAGAGCCTTAATGAATGCCCATTGAGTTAGATTGGAACACGAGCAGCTCCTGAAGTGGGAAGGGAGAAGTCTTCTTACTGAGAGGTCCCCAAGGGACAAAGCCCACAGGGGATGTTTGGTTTGGTGGTGTTTGCCATGTTTACACTCTTAAACGGGTAAATGAGGAGAAACATTCTCTGCAGAAACATGTCGCACCTTCCAAAAGGGCCTGTAGAAGGCATCCTTTAGGAGCACCCCAAGAATTTGCCATATGATTTGATTAAAGAAAATGCAAATGACACACATCCTTCTGGTAGTATTTCCTCCCCACAAGTTGAGGTACATAGGGGTCGCACCTAGCCCTGGGCTCCCCCATTTGAGGCAGGGAAGGAAAATAAAGCCTCCCTTGCTATGGCAGGAAGTCTTCTTGACATTCCGCCACCAGTGCTTTACCTTCCAGGGCCTATGGATTTAATCAGATTGCATTTATAGGTTAATATTCACTTTATATTAACTTATCTTCACCTATGTTGAGCTTGCTGTCTCTCCCAATAGAAAATAAGCATTTTGAAAAGAGCATTTTGATCCGCAACTCCTATGCTTAGCACAGTTCCTGGCAAGTAGTAGGTGCCTAATAAATGCTTTTTTGATTGATTGATTGATTGATTGAAGATTCAGCCAGAGGAAAAAGACTAAGAGAAGGTGCTACCGGACCTAGGACCAAAGGTTCAATCCAGCCCTCCTGATCACTAGCACAAGTCAGCTGCCACGCCCCAGCAGGGTCACCATTTCCATATATTAAAATGAGAGAGTTGACCCAAAGAGTCTGGTGGCTCTATACCCTGCACTTCTGTAATCACGGGGCAGGAAGCACAGAACCCGGCTTTGGATGGCTCCTCTCAGACTTCTCTTCATCTGGGAGCCACAAACTGACTTTTAAAATGTTTTAGCAACAGTTTTTCATTAGAATTACTTTCCTTTGTAATCCTATGTCTTTTATTTTAGACATTAAAAACATGATTTCGAAAAGGGGCCCCGGGAGTTTTTACCAGAATGACGGCCCAGAGGGCCAGGCTCCCAAACCGTGGCCACCCCTGCTGCAGGCCCGTTTGTAAGTGGACAGTGTGGCGGTACGGCCTAGGGCTGCCCTTAGAGCCAGGGAGACCCAGTTCGAACAGCCCCTTGGGACAAGTCACTGAAGCTCTCAGTGTCCCAGGCCACCTTCTAAGACCACCTGGGAAATAGGAAATAGAGAATGGAACCGGCTGCTGACCTGAAATTATGTCTGGTTTTTTAAAAATCAATAGAAAAAATTAAATAGTGCTTCAGAGGCCATGGGTTCTTAGCTCAGCTCGCTGTCTCCGTGGATGCTCTGAGCCTCGGTTTCCCCACCTGTAAGATGAGGCGACGTGACCTTTCCGGGCCCTTCCAGCTCTGATCTGATTCTATGTGGGAGCACGCCCACACTTACACAGACACGTGCCCCCTGTGAGGCAGACGTTCATTTTCGCCTTGCCTGGCAAACAGTTGGCGCTAAATGGATGTGTAGGTCAGGCCCCGACATGTTAGAAAATGAGACAATGAAAGGGAAGACGATCGGTGTAAAGGGGGAAGCTGGTAATTCTCAATGGCCAAAGAGGGCCTGGTGGGGGAAGGGAAGCGCCCATCCCTGAACCCCGGGATGTCCCAAACGCAGGGTGCCAGGACACTCTCCCCCGGCCCTGCCCACTCCATCAGTCCCGTTTTGGCCCCCGTCAGGGAGGCGAAGGCAGCTCCACTTCCCTGGGTCCTGATCTGTCCGGCTCCTTATTAAAGCCACATGTGCTGAGTTCCAGCGCGCCCCGGGCGTGCCAGCTTGATAATTGCAAACAGGAGCTGCCCTCAGCCCTCCCTCCTACCTGCCTGCGCCCCGGGCTGGGCCGGGAACAGGCATGTGAGGAATGTCCTGCCAGCCGGCGGCGCTGGGGCCGGGGCGAGGGCGCGGAGACCCGGGCGAGGGCGTGGAGGAGGCCCTGGTGAGGGCACAGAGACCTGGGCGAGGGCATGGAGGAGGCCCTCGTGAGGGTGTGGAGGCCTGGGTGCCACGCCACAACACCCACGGTCAGGAGACGCCGCTCAGGTTCCCAGGGAGGCCGGCCTTTGGCTGAGCTTGCTGCCTCTTCAGAGATGCCGGGGAGGGAGAGGAGCCTGCCTGGCACACGGCCTGGCACGCAGGTCCCCAAGGACAGCCCAGCGCTCCCTGGCTGTGGACATCGTGAGCCGGCAGAATTCCTCGTCGGTCACTCCTTGGCTGGGCCCAATAGGCGTTGTGTCCTTCAAGGACAGCGCTAAAACTGGCCATCTTGTCCTGTCCTCCCACTACAGATGGACACGCCCGTAAATTGGATGTTCCTGCGCCCCGGCGGCCTCCATGAGAATCTCCCGCCCTCTCGACCTCTGCCACGCTGTTTGGGGTGAGCCGGGGCCTCGGGGCTCGGCCTGGCAGACCTCCATCTCTGGCAGGGCCTTGTAGACAGGGTGCTGGATGCAGAGCAGAGGACCTGAGTTCAAATTGTGACTCTTCCACGTGCTTCCTGCGTGACCCTGGACAAGCAGTTGACTTTAAGACTCACTCTCTCTTCAGAGAGGGGAGGAGCTCCAGTTTCTGGGCCTCGGTTTCCCTCTTTGTGAGAGGAGGAGGCTGGCCAGGATTTCCCGAGGCCTCTGGCCATGAGCCCCTGGAGGGGACATCTTTGCAGCCCCAGTAGATCTTGCGGACTTTCCTTTGGGAGGGCGGGGGGCAGTGGATGGCCTGTGTTCAGGCCCGACCCCAGGGAGAAAATCCCAGTGTTCTTTTCTCTTTCATTACTCTGTGAATGCAGGGCACTCCCAGTGTGGAGATGCTCCCCCAGCGTGCAGATCAGCAGTTCCCTTGGGGCTGGCCTACAGAGTGAGCCAGGAACGGAGGGGCCAATGGGCCTGAACGTGGCTGTGGAGGCCGGGCCTCTTCCCTGGTGCCCCGTGGTCTCTTGGAATCCGCAAGCCTCCTCTCACCCGTGCAACCTCTACTCACAGCTGGGAATTGGGAGTCTTCTGTAAGAGGGCAGAGGGCTTCTAGCTCAACCTTCTCTATGTAAGGTGAGAGGCAGGGGCCCAGTGAGATGACTGACTTGAACCCAGCTCCTCCACTCCCAGTGTTTTCCCCCTGCCCACACGGCTTCCTTCAGCCTTTAAGGTTCCTTCTGCCTTTGCTCCCCTCACGACGACTGTGGACATCCTCCAGCATCACTCCCAGCATCCCCTTCTGCTGTGTCTCGTTAGGAACCAAGCCCAAAGTCGAGGGGGAATGTTGTGAAACAGCCATGGCTGTCCAGCTCCAGCATGACAGCCCTGGAGGTCAGAGGGCAGGCCCGGGTGTCCAGGAGCCAACAGAGGATGGAGGTGAGCAGATGGATGGAGAAAGGGAGCCCTTTGGCGGTGGCCCAACAGACACTGCAGCCGAAGATTGTAGGAAGTGACCCAGGTGGCCACCCCTGGCCCTGGAGAATGAGCCAAGGCCCAAGTCCTGCAGAACCGGACTTGGAGCTCCATTATCCAGCCTCAGACCTCCACTATCCAGGCACTCCTTTCTCCAAGCCTCTTTGAACCCCTGACACAGCCCAAATAGACCAGGTGTATTTGTTGATAACAAGGCACCCTTGCTTCCTCCTTTCCTCCAGGGCCAGGCCGGCCCGTCCTGCTGCCCTTCCCAAATCCAGGTCTTCTGCCCCGCAGAACTTGGTCACCCCAGCTCGTGTGGAGCTGCAGAAAGGCAAGCCGACTCAAGGCAAGCCGATGTGGCGGGCCTTTGGAAAACACCATTCTCTTGGGCCCAAGAAGCAGCTAACCGACACCACGGCCGGAACCCAGAGGTTCAGAGTTGGACTGGAGGCAGAAACACCTCCTCTGATGCCCAAACGCCATGAAGCCGAGCGGGAGCTTGTCCAAGGTCCCATGGGCCTTTTGGGGCAGAACAGGAGACAAAGCACTCTTTGGACCCAGGGCTGGAGTCAAGAAGGGCCGAGTTCAAATCTACACTTAGACCTGGTTTAGCCGAGTGACCCTGAACAAGTCACTTCACCTGCCTGTAAAATGGGGATACTGCTAGGATTAACCTTCTGGGATTGTTGTGAAGATCAGTTGGAGTAATCATCATAAAGCCCAGGGCCTGCACTTTGTAGGTGCAATGACCATCCTTCAGGGGCCTTTGAAAAGTATCATGGGCATCCAGAGAGACTCCAAGAGGACGAGGGGCTTCTCACTCCCTTTTGTCATCTCTCAAAAGGAGCCCCCTCTCTTTTAGCTTTCTTGTTTTATTTCCATTTTGTAAATGCTGAATTCAGTAAGGATAAAAGGAGGACAAGGAAGACGATTTTGCCTTTTCTCTGTGATTTGGCCTTGGAGCCACCCCCTTTTCCTTTGCCGGCTGGGCCAGTTCCCCAGTAATTTCAAAGCTGTCCACCCTGATGGCGTTCCTCCCACTGGCCCCTTTTCCTGTGTCGGCTGAGTCGGTTCCCGAATATTTCAAAGCTGTCCACCCTGACGGTGTTCCTCCCACTGGCCCCTTTTCCTGTGCCGGCCTGGCTAGTTCCCCAGTAATTTCAAAGCTGTCCACCCTGACGGCGTTCCTCTCACTGGCCCCTTTTCCTGTGCCGGCCTGGCCAGTTCCCCAGTAATTTCAAAGCTGTCCACCCTGACAGCGTTTCTCTCACTGACCCCTTTTCCTGGGCTGGCTGGGCCAGTTCCCGAGTAATCTCAAAGCTGTCCACCCTGACGGTGTTCCTCTCACAGGCCCCTTTTCCTGGGCTGGCTGGGCCAGTTCCTGAGTAATTTCAAAGCTGTCCACCCTGACGGCGTTCCTCTCACAGGCCCCTTTTCCTGGGCTGGCTGGGCCAGTTCCCGAGTAATCTCAAAGCTGTCCACCCTGACGGCGTTCCTCTCACAGGCCCCTTTTCCTGGGCTGGCTGGGCCAGTTCCTGAGTAATTTCAAAGCTGTCTGCCCTGACGGTGTTCCTCTCACTGGCCCCTTTTCCTTTGCTGGCCTGGCCAGTTCCCCAGTAATTTCAAAGCTGTCCACCCTGACGGCGTTCCTCTCACTGGCCCCTTTTCCTTTGCTGGCCTGGCCAGTTCCCCAGTAATTTCAAAGCTGTCCACCCTGACGGCGTTCCTCTCACTGGCCCCTTTTCCTGGGCTGGCTGAGTCGGTTCCTGAGTAATTTCAAAGCTGTCCACCCTAACGGTGTTCCTCTCACAGGCCCCTTTTCCTGGGCTGGCTGGGCCAGTTCCCCAGTAATTTCAAAGCTGTCCACCCTGATGGCGTTCCTCCCACTGGCCCCTTTTCCTTTGCCGGCCTGACCAATTCCTGAGTAATTTCAAAGCTGTCCACCCTGACGGCGTTCCTCTCACTGGCCCCTTTTCCTTTGCTGGCCAGGCCAGTTCCCCAGTAATTTCAAAGCTGTCCACCCTGACGGCATTCCTCTCACTGGCCCCTTTTCCTTTGCTGGCCGGGCCAGTTCCCCAGTAATTTCAAAGCTGTCCACCCTGATGGCGTTCCTCCCACTGGCCCCTTTTCCTTTGCCGGCCTGACCAATTCCTGAGTAATTTCAAAGCTGTCCACCCTGACGGTGTTCCTCTCACAGGCCCCTTTTCCTGGGCTGGCTGGGCCAGTTCCCCAGTAATTTCAAAGCTGTCCACCCTGACGGTGTTCCTCTCACAGGCCCCTTTTCCTGGGCTGGCTGGGCCAGTTCCCCAGTAATTTCAAAGCTGTCCACCCTGATGGCGTTCCTCCCACTGGCCCCTTTTCCTTTGCCAGCCTGACCAATTCCTGAGTAATTTCAAAGCTGTCCACCCTGATGGCGTTCCTCTCACAGGCCCCTTTTCCTGGGCTGGCTGGGCCAGTTCCCGAGTAATCTCAAAGCTGTCCAACCTGACGGCGTTCCTCTCACTGGCCCCTTTTCCTTTGCCAGCCTGACCAATTCCTGAGTAATTTCAAAGCTGTCCACCCTGACGGTGTTCCTCTCACAGGCCCCTTTTCCTGGGCTGGCTGGGCCAGTTCCCGAGTAATCTCAAAGCTGTCCAACCTGACGGCGTTCCTCTCACTGGCCCCTTTTCCTTTGCCGGCCTGACCAATTCCTGAGTAATTTCAAAGCTGTCCACCCTGATGGCGTTCCTCCCACTGGCCCCTTTTCCTGTGCTGGCCGGGCCAGTTCCCCAGTAATCTCAAAGCTGTCCACCCTGACGGTGTTCCTCTCACAAGCCCCTTTTCCTGTGTTGGCTAAGTCGGTTCCTGAGTAATTTCAAAGCTGTCCACCCTGATGGCGTTCCTCTCACAGGCCCCTTTTCCTGGGCTGGCTGGGCCAGTTCCAGAGTAATTTCAAAGCTGTCCACCCTGATGGCGTTCCTCTCATTGGCCCCTTTTCCTTTGCTGGCCGGGCCAGTTCCCCAGTAATTTCAAAGCTGTCCACCCTGACGGCGTTCCTCTCACTGGCCCCTTTTCCTGTGCTGGCTGGGCCAGTTCCTGAGTAATTTTAAAGCTGTCCACCCTGACGGCGTTCCTCTCATTGGCCCCTTTTCCTGTGCTGGCTGGGCCAGTTCCTGAGTAATTTCAAAGCTGTACACCCTGACGGCGTTCCTCTCGCCTTTCCCCAAGAGCAGCTGTTACTTACAGAAGCCTTTCCCACATCCATCAGCCTTCCCTAATCCTTTGATTTGGTTACCCAGTGTGCACTTGCATAGGCAAATCCACGGCTCCCTCCATACGGTGTAAGCTCATTTAAGAGCAGAAATTGTTTAATTTCTCCTAATTATATCATTGGTGCTTTACAAAAAATACAATTGGTGCTTAATAAATGCATGATTAATGCATTCATACATGTCATCGATGAGATGGATGATGGGAACTCAAGAAAGGTCAAGATGGAGGAGGAAAGAAGGCTCGGATCTGTGATTTCCCTCATGGAAGTGACTTCCAGAGTGGCGATTCCCTCCATCGATGGCCGGCCATTTGTCGCACGGCTTTTTTTTTTTTTTTTTTTTTTTTTAGGGCATTGCCCCTGGGTGGCCCAGGGTCACCAAGCTAGGATGTGACAGAGATGGGGCCTGACCTGGGAAGGTCTTCCTGACTCTGTGTCTATAGACATTGCGCTCTCCTACCCCTCAGGAAATCAATAAATGATGGAGGGAAAAAATCCACATGCAACTCTTCACTGATGAGAAATAATGATTGCAATTTGGGGGGACTTCCCAAAATTTGCTCAGCAATTAGCTAGCCAAGGAGGGCTCTCCAACACACCGGAAAGGTGGGCCCCGCTACTGAGCTGCCTCTGTGGAAACACGTGCTTTTTTTCACATTTTGTAATAGGTTCAAGGGTGATTCAGTGGGGACCAGCCCTCCTGTGGCGTTTGCATTTGATGCTAATCACACCGAGAGTATATTGAGCCTTGGGATGGCCTCCGTTGCTGCCCAGGCAGAGCCCCCCGCCTTTCCTGCTCTTCTGAAGGGGAGTACATTCCCTCCCTGGAGATCATCTCCAGTCTATCCTGAAGACAGCCTGCTTTGACCTGGCCGGGCAGTGTGGCCAGTGGCTAGAGTGGAAGTGGGCCATTGTGCCCACTGGACTTCCAGTCCTTCTGAGCAGGAAGAACTGCCTGGTTTGGGTTTCTCTGGGGGCTTCCTTCTCTTGATACGCCAACAGGAAGTCCCGAGTTAAATACTGCCTCAGATACATGTGATCCTAAGCAAACCCCAAAGTGCCATAGCTTCTCATCTGCAAAATGGAGTCACAACAGCGCGGCCTCCCGTGAGGAGCGGAAGAGCTGAGATTTGCAAAGCTTAGTGTTCCGTTTGTTCTGCTGCTGCTCTATCTACAGGCCCTGCGGGAGCCCCACAAGGAGAAGCAGGGGAGGAGGAGGTACCTGAAGGCTCGGCCCCTCCAGGACAGCACATTGCTGAATGGCTCCCGTGTCCTTGCCACGGGAGCCAGGGCGGCGAGCAGTCACGTGGAGGCTCTCACCAGCTCCTGCAGGCCCCTGAGCTTTCTCAGGCTGCTTAGCTTTTCTCTGAAAAAAAGTCTGTAATGGAGCTCTCTACAAGGAATACACATAATGATCAATTAAGCAACAGGCATTTAGTAAGAACCAGTCCTGCCCGAGGTAAACAACAATAAACGGAGAAAAGAGCTACCACAAACAAGCTCGGGTTTCATATCACGGCTCCCGGGTGGAGGCCGTCCAACTGGGCGAGCCCGATCTACTAGGAGAGCATCGACCCGGGGGAAGCCTTGGACTGTCCTCAGCTCCGAGAGCCCCCGGGGATGGAGAGGTGAGCAAAGGCCACGGACTAGGCCCGGCTGCCCCAGGAACTCAGACTGGACTTTTACGAGAGGGATAAGTTTGAAAAAGATAACAATCAGCAGCCTGTCAGTAGCACTTCTGGACTGAGAGAGCCTTTCCTAGGGACATCCCTCTGAGGGCAAGGAGCTCAGGCAGTTCTTATTATCCTTATCTTACAGGGGAGAAAACTGAGGTTTGGAGAAGCTGCTTCAAGTTCACACAGAGTAAGAAGCAGTTCAGGATTCAAATTCAGCTCCCTAACTCAAGTCTAAGGCACCTTCCCTTACGTTTAGAGGAGAAATAACCCTCAGACACTGTTCTCGACTGTGACTCTGTTAGGATTACACATCCAGCAAATGGCAGGGGCAGCACCTGGACCTGGGCTGGCCTTTTATCACTCTCACCTTAAGGCCGCCATATTGGGTGCACAGACAAGGCGGCCTGATGGCTTCTATGGGTAAAAAAGGAACAACAGCAGAACACTCATAAACCTCTGTGTCCCATGTGTCTCCTTACCACAAGGACCTCAGGTAGAAGGCCTGAGCTGTACGAGCTCCATTCTCAGTCTCCCTTTCACTGACCCCTCAGCCAACGGGGAGGGCCCCGGCCTGAGACTCTGGCGGCACGCACTCAGACGCTGCTGCTGGCCTTTTTACCTCACTGGTTTCTCTGTTACAAGGGAGAGTTCAATGCCAAAGGATGGGACGGGGGACAGAAAAAACCTGTATCCAGGTTATGAGGCAAAAACAAAAGGTGACAGGAAACATTTTTAAATTAATAAAACTTAATTATTCTTCAAAAGAACAGCCCCTCTAATGAGCAAACCATTTGATATGATTTATCGCTGGCTACCTTAGTGACAGATTGGATGGAGCTTGCTGCCTAATCAATAGAACTGAAGCACCATTGGGCGGATCCAAGGAAGGAAATCAAGGGTAGAGTTCCCCAGCCCAGCTCAGACGCACCACAACTCTGCAACGTTGCCGAAATCGGCAATATCAAATTGGCAAGAGCCAAGGTAGAGTCACATCATATGTAGACAAGACCTCTTAACCTGGGGGCCATGAATTTGAGTATTTTGGGGGGAGGGAGAGAGAGACAGAGAGATCTGTATTTCAATATAATTGGCTTTCTTTGTAATCCTACATTTTTTATTTATGCATTAAAAAATATTATGAGAAAGGGTCCTGAGACCATCTACGGTGGTTCAAGGGGTCCATGACCCCCAACAGTGAAGGTGAAAAATCTCTTCATGTGATCAAGCAGAATTGACTTCTGCAGAAAAGATGGTAAAGAAAATAATGATTTTTGTGGCATCCAATGGACTCGAAATCTCATATGGAACCATCATTTTCAGGAATAAATCGTTGTTGCCAAAAAAAAAAATAACAGCAAGGCAAAATAGATAAAAAGGCAGGCTTGGAGATGGAAACATCTGAACTCCGATCCTGCCTCTGCCTTCCGCTCACCAGGTGACCCTGGCAAAATCACTGGCCCCTCGATGCCTCAGGTGGCTTTCTAAGGCTGCAAATTGAGAGTGACCTGCGTGTCTCCTTTCATATTTAGAAGGTATTTCCATCCTGGGAATTTCCCTGCATAGATGAAACTACAAATCCCAATCCATCATCTCCGCCTCCCATGAAAAGTGCCCCCCAAAGAAATCCTTCCGGGAGTGAGAGCTGCTCACCATAAAAGTTGGGGCAAATGGCTTTCAGTTAGCTCTCTAATGCGCAAAAGCAGAAATTATTAAAATTCTAACTGTGCTTCCCAGACTGGCTCCAGCTGCCTGGCTCCAGTGAAGGTCAGCTTTAGCATCTGGTCTTAACGGATCAGAAAACTAGATAATTCAGGCCTCCAGAGCGACCTCTCAGGATACAAGCTGGCGGTTGTGCTCGAAGTAATGTGCACTGACGAGGCCGTGGTGTTTTAAGGTCCACAAAATACTCGTGACCTCATTTGAGCCTCACCTCACCCCATGTGTGCTCCCATCCCCATTTTACAGATGAAGAAATGGAGGCTCTGAGAGGCAAAAATCATTGGCTCCCCATCATCTAGCTAAGATGAAGCAATGCTATATGGCAGAAGGGGCCTGGACTTGGTGCCAGAGGTCTGGCTCCGTCCCCTCACTTCTCATGAAAACACCGGCGAGAGAGATGCTCTGGGTCTCTGCCTGGGCTGGCTGACCTTGATATTCCCATCCAGCTCTTAGGATGTGATCCTAAATGTGGAAGGTAAAATTTGAATCCAGGTCCTCTTCACTCTAAATTGAGACCTTTTATTTCTAATTCTATGTAGACCTTGAGGATGTACTTGAACTTTGCCATAGCAAGTCAACTTTGTTTTTGTTTTTTTTTTTTTTTTTTTAAGATAAATAGATTTTTTTTAATGAGTCAGAAGTAGCATTAAATATTTACAAAAGATTTTAAAGGGCTAAAAGCAGACATCTCCCTTTAGAACTGACATTTAGAAAACAAAATGTTTTCTAGAGACATTTAGGGAAGAATAGACACTAATGACCTGGGCCCTCTCTTGCCCTGGTCAAGTGTGGGGTGTTCATTTGGCAAAATTTCAGAAGTGAGAGAAATTCTAATTTAAGATCCTCGAGCGTTTCTTCTCAGGAAATGTTTCCTCCAAACTTTACGTCAAAGTGCCTTGAAGAGATAGGACCCCGTTTGCCTCTCCTGGAGCTAATTGACTCAGGGTGGCTCGAGCAACTCCTCTGGCAACCCAAAGAGCAAACACTTCCTCCTCCTCTTCCTCACCCAAGCCCTCCTGGAGAAATTGGATGTGGCCACACTGTTCTGTGTTATAGGCCCGGCTAACCCGAGCAATCCCAGGTTGAGGGGTGGGAGGAGAAGGATTCCAGCGGCTTTCCACAGACAAATAAACAGCAAAGACTTACTTACAGGGGACAGACGTGTACAACCAATTCCTTAATCAACAGTTAAAGAAGCAAATTGGATTTGCCCTATCACAAAAAAATTAATTCCAGATTGCACTTATTGTCTTAAGTACAAGAGGGTTGTCTTCTAGGTTGGGCTGGATAATTTCATTTTCAAAGTATCTCTAAAATTCGCCATCCCTTGGGATTTGTGGTTTTCTCCATCATTATATAACTGTAAACTTCTGGATGTTAGAGATTGGATAATTTCTTTCAGATGGCTCTGGCCTCCAGAAGACTTGGATGCTAGAGATGAGAACCAATTAGTTGCCAGGAGTTACCGGTAAGACTTAGAAACAAGTCAGCCCCTGAGAAAAAGTAGTCCGGCTTTCATTCAGATTTGGGCTTTATTTATTTTTTTTTTTTTGGTCATTTTTCTTTCTTTCGCATTATCTAGCCTACCTTTCCTATTTCAATTCCCAATGAAGTCACGGGAAAACCAGAGAGTCCGATTTAAATGGTATTTACTCCAGCTTCCGAGAGAAAGACTAGTTATTGGAAATTCGGTAACACCGTGCCCCCCTCCCCATCCAGTGCTCCAGATCTGCTGCCTTGTGAATTGTAAAATCTGGAGCTAATAGGGGCTATAATTCCCAACAATGTCACAAATTAAAATGGGTTTTTGAGCCCGTGCAAAGCAAAGAAAGTCTTGTGCTATTTTCGGCTTGGGAAGACATGGCCC